>NC_134083.1:63946873-64061873 GCF_000715075.1 Nicotiana tabacum | reverse complement strand
GCTCGGCGTCGGACGTGGCCATGGCTCGGCGTCGGACGTGGAAGGACATGGCCATGGCATGACGCAGGACATGACGGGACATGGCAGGACGCAGGACATGGCAGGGCATGGCCATGGCCCGATGCAGGACGTGTCGGACGTCGCAGGACATGGCCATGGCACGACGGAGGACATGACAGGACATGGCCACGGCACGACGCAGGACATGACAGGACATGGCCACGGCACGATGCAGGACATGGCAGGACGCAGGACATGGCAGGGCGTGGCCATGGCTCGGCGTCGGACGTGGCCATGGCTCGGCGTCGGACGTGGAAGGACATGGCCATGGCATGACGCAGGGTGTGGCCATGGCACCGCATCGGACGTCTCATGGCACGGCGTCGGACGTCGCAGGACATGGCCATGGCAGGACGCAGGACATGGCAGGATGTGGCCACGGCAGGACGCAGGACATGGCAGGACGCAGGACATGGCAGGGCGTGGCCATGGCTCGGCGTCGGACATGGCCATGGCTCGGCGTCGGATGTGGAAGGACATGGCCATGGCACAACGCAGGGCGTGGCCATGGCCCGACATCGTACGTCTCATGGCACGGCGTCGGATGTGGCAGGACATGGCCATGGCACGATGCAGGACATGACAGGACATGGCCACGGCAGGACGCAGGACATGGCAGGACGCAGGACATGGCAGGGCGTGGCCATGGCACGACGTCGCACCACGTCGCACCATATCTAGTGCTATCCAATGTTTAACAAGATGTCAAGCACAATGATGTTGGTGGTTGGTGGTCGTGGCTGGCGGTGGTGGAAAATTGCGGTGGTTCGAGCGGTAGTGATCGGCGATGGTTGGTGGTTTGCAGCGGTGGTTTGATATCAGAATCACTTATGGTGGTTGTCACAATGGAGGTGCGTCATGGTTATTGGTGGTTGGTCATCTATATATTTTTATAATAATATTATGTATTTTACCTATTTTTTACATATTTTTTATTATATTTTATGCATTGTTTGTATTTTTAAATAGTTTTTATCGTACTTGTTTTATAAAATATTTATTATTTTATGTGTTATATTATTACTTGATGTATTGGAAATTTTCTCCATTGTTTTTTCTATATTTATAATAATTTTCTTATTTTTTTGTATTTTATTATGTATTTTTTCGTTTTATAATAAATATTTATTAAAAAAATATTATTTTTTGTAAAATATATCATTTACAATGTTTAAAAGTCATTTGTGAATATATTAGCTAAGTTGTACTTTGGTTTGTGCATTTTGGTGTTGTACATGTCTATTATGATTCTCTGGCCAAAACATGTCTACTCCTGTCACTTGGTTTTTTTTTAAGACATATATAAGGGGGGTAGAGGTGTTGAAAGGCACCTCAAGGTGCTTGCTGCCTGGCCGAGGCAGGCATGCACGGGGGACGCTGGCATGCGACGTGGGCATTGGGGGCATGCACGGCTTGTCCGTGCTACGTCCCAGATGTTCGCAACGCGTGTCGGCAAGTACTCGTGTGTGCTCGTAGTACGTCTGGTGGTGGGCATCGCTCGTGGCGGCCGATGGCTTTTGGCAACGGAACGGCGGAGCGTCGTGCAAGTAGCGCCGCAAGGTGCCATACGCATGGGGCTAAGCTTAGTATGTTCCGAATGCCATCAGTTGTTGCGGGCAAAATCGGGAGGCGACATCGCTCGTGGCAGCTGATGGCTTTTGGCAACTGAACGGCGAGGTCTCGTGCAAGTAGCGCCGCAAGGTGCCGTGCGCATGGGGCTAAACTCAGTACGTTCCGATTGCCATCGGTTGTTGTGAGTTGTGTCTGGCATCGCTCGTGGCGGTTGATGGCTTTTGGCAACTGAACGGAGAGGCCTCGTGCAAGTAGCGCCGCAAGGTGCCGTGCGCATGGGGCTAAACTCAGTACGTTCTGATTGCCATCGGTTGTTGCGGGCAACATCGGGAGGCGACATCGCTCGTGGCGGCTGATGGCTTTTGGCAACGGAACGGCGAGGCCTCGTGCAAGTAGCGCCGCAAGGTGCCGTGCGCATGGGGCTAAACTCAGTACGTTCCGATTGCCATCGGTTGTTGCGGGCAACATCGGGAGGCGACATCGCTCGTGGCGGCTGATGGCTTTTGGAAACGGAACGGCGAGGCCTCGTGCAAGTAGCGCCGCAAGGTGCCGTGCGCATGGGGCTAAACTCATTACGTTCCGATTGCCATCTGTTGTTGCGGGCAACATCGGGAGGCGACATCGCTCGTGGCGGCTGATGGCTTTTGGCAACGGAACGGCGAGGCCTCGTGCAAGTAGCGCCGCAAGGTGCCGTGCGCATGGGGCTAAACTCAGTACGTTCCGATTGCCATCGGTTGTTGCGGGCAACATCGGGAGGCGACATCGCTCGTGGCGGCTGATGGCTTTTGGCAACGGAATGGCGAGGCCTCGTGCAAGTAGCGCCGCAAGGTGCCGTGCGCATGGGGCTAAACTCAGTACGTTCCGATTGCCATCGGTTGTTGCGGGCAACAACATCGGGAGGCGACATCGCTCGTGGCGGCTGATGGCTTTTGGCAACGGAACGGCGAGGCCTTGTGCAAGTAGCGCCGCAAGGTGCCGTGCGCATGGGGCTAAACTCAGTACGTTCCGATTGCCATCGGTTGTTGCGAGCAACATCGGGAGGCGACATCGCTCGTGGCGGCTGATGGCTTTTGGCAACGGAACGGCGAGGCCTCGTGCAAGTAGCGCCGCAAGGTGCCGTGCGCATGGGGCTAAACTCAGTACGTTCCGATTGCCATCGGTTGTTGCGGGCAACATCGAGAGGCGACATCGCTCGTGGCGACTGATGGCTTTTGGCAACGGAATGGCGAGGCCTCATGCAAGTAGCGCCGCAAGGTGCCGTGCGCATGGGGCTAAACTCAGTACGTTCCGATTTCCATCGGTTGTTGCGGGCAAATCGGGCGGCGACATCGCTCGTGGCAGCTGATGGCTTTTGGCAACGGAATGGCGAGGCCTCGTGCAAGTAGCGCCCCAAGGTGCCGTGCGCATGGGGCTAAACTCAGTACGTTCCGATTGCCATCGGTTGTTGCGGGCAACATCGGGAGACGACATCGCTCGTGGCGGCTGATGGCTTTTGGCAACGGAACGGCGAGGCCTCGTGCAAGAAGCGCCGCAAGGTGCCGTGCGCATGGGGCTAAACTCAGTACGTTCCGATTGCCATCGGTTATTGCGGGAAAGATCGGGAGGCGACATCGCTCGTGGCGGCTGATGGCTTTTGGCAACGGAACGGCGAGGCCTCGTGCAAGTAGCGCCGCAAGGTGCTGTGCGCACGGGGCTAAACTCAGTACGTTCTGATTGCCATCGGTTGTTGCGGGCAACATCGGGAGGCGACATCGCTCGTGGCGGCTGATGGCTTTTGGCAACGGAACGGTGAGGCCTCGTGCAAGTAGCGCCGCAAGGTGCCGTGCGCATGGGGCTAAACTCAGTACGTTATGATTGCCATCGGTTGTTGTGAGTTGTGTCTGGCATCACTCATGGCGGCTGATGGCTTTTGGCAACAGAACGGCGAGGCCTCGTGCAAGTAGCGCCGCAAGGTGCCGTGCGCATGGGGCTAAGCTCAGTACGTTCCGATTGCCATCGATTGTTGTAGGCAACATCGGGAGGCGACATCGCTCGTGGCGACTGATGGTTTTTGGCAACGGAACGGCGAGGCATCGTGCAAGTAGCGCCGCAAGGTGCCGTGCGCACGGGGCTAAGCTAAGTATGTGCCGATTGCCATCGGTTGTTGTGAGTTGTGTCTGGCATCGCTCTTGGCGGCTGATGGCTTTTGGCAACGGAATGGCGAGGCCTCATGCACGTAGCGCCGCAAGGTGCCGTGCGCATGGGGCTAAGCTAAGTACGTTCCGATTGCCATCGGTTGTTGCGGGCAACATCGGGAGGCGACATCGCTCGTGGCGGCTGATGGCTTTTGGCAACGGAACGGCGAGGCCTCGTGCAAGTAGCGCCGCAAGGTGCCGTGCGCCTGGGGCTAAACTCAGTACGTTCCGATTGCCATCGGTTGTTGCGGGCAACATCGGGAGGCGACATCGCTCGTGGCAGCTGATGGCTTTTGGCAACGGAACAGCGAGGCCTCGTGCAAGTAGCGCCGCAAGGTGCTGTGCGCACGGGGCTAAACTCAGTACGTTCCGATTGCCATCGGTTGTTGCGGGCAACATCGGGAGGCGACATCGCTCGTGGCGGCTGATGGCTTTTGGCAACGGAACGGCGAGGCCTCGTGCAAGTAGCGCCGCAAGGTGCCGTGCGCATGGGGCTAAACTCAGTACGTTCCGATTGCCATCGGTTGTTGCGGGCAACATCGGGAGGCGACATCGCTCGTGGCGATGATGGCTTTTGGCAACGGAACGGCGAGACCTCGTGCAAGTAGCGCCGCAAGGTGCCGTGCGCATGGGGCTAAACTCAGTACGTTATGATTGCCATCGGTTGTTGCGGGCAACATCGGGAGGCGACATGGCGGCTGATGGCTTTTGGCAACAGAACGGCGAGGCCTCGTGCAAGTAGCGCCGCAAGGTGCCGTGCGCATGGGGCTAAGCTCAGTACGTTCCGATTGCCATCGATTGTTGTAGGCAACATCGGGAGGCGACATCGCTCGTGGCGACTGATGGTTTTTGGCAACGGAACGGCGAGGCATCGTGCAAGTAGCGCCGCAAGGTGCCGTGCGCACGGGGCTAAGCTAAGTATGTGCCGATTGCCATCGGTTGTTGTGAGTTGTGTCTGGCATCGCTCTTGGCAGCTGATGGCTTTTGGCAACGGAATGGCGAGGCCTCATGCACGTAGCGCCGCAAGGTGCCGTGCGCATGGGGCTAAGCTAAGTACGTTCCGATTGCCATCGGTTGTTGCGGGCAACATCGGGAGGCGACATCGCTCGTGGCGGCTAATGGCTTTTGGCAACGGAACGGCGAGGCCTCGTGCAAGTAGCGCCTCAAGGTGCCGTGCGCATGGGGCTAAACTCAGTACGTTCCGATTGCCATCGGTTGTTGCGGGCAACATCGGGAGGCGACATCGCTCGTGGCAGCTGATGGCTTTTGGCAACGGAACGGCGAGGCCTCGTGCAAGTAGCGCCGCAAGGTGCTGTGCGCACGGGGCTAAACTCAGTACGTTCCGATTGCCATCGGTTGTTGCGGGCAACATCGGGAGGCGACATCGCTCGTGGCGGCTGATGGCTTTTGGCAACGGAACGGCGAGGCCTCGTGCAAGTAGCGCCGCAAGGTGCCGTGCGCATGGGGCTAAACTCAGTACGTTCCGATTGCCATCGGTTGTTGCGGGCAACATCGGGAGGCGACATCGCTCGTGGTGGCTGATGGCTTTTGGCAACGGAACGGCGAGGCCTCGTGCAAGTAGCGCCGCAAGGTGCCGTGCGCATGGGGCTAAACTCAGTACGTTCCGATTGCCATCGATTGTTGCGGGAAAGATCGGGAGGCGACATCGCTCGTGGCGGCTGATGGCTTTTGGCAACGGAACGGCGAGGCCTCGTGCAAGTAGCGCCGCAAGGTGCCGTGCGCATGGGGCTAAACTCAGTACATTCCGATTGCCATCGGTTGTTGCGGGCAACATCAGGAGGCGACATCGCTCGTGGCGGCTGATGGCTTTTGGCAACGGAACGGCGAGGCCTCGTACAAGTAGCGCCGCAAGGTGCCATGCGCATGGGGCTAAACTCAGTACGTTCCGATTGCCATCGGTTGTTGCGGGCAACATCGGGAGGCGACATCGCTCGTGGCGGCTGATGGCTTTTGGCAACGGAATGGCGAGGCCTCGTGCAAGTAGCGCCGCAAGGTGCCGTGCGCATGGGGCTAAACTCAGTACGTTCCGATTGCCATCGGTTGTTGCGGGCAACATCGGGAGGCGACATCGCTCATGGCGGCTGATGGCTTTTGGCAACGGAATGGCAAGGCCTCGTGCAAGTAGCGCCGCAAGGTGCCGTGCGCATGGGGCTAAACTCAGTACATTTCGATTGCCATCGGTCGTTGCGGGCAACATCGGGAGGCGACATCGCTCGTGGCAGTTGATGGCTTTTGGCAACGGAACGGTGAGGCCTCGTGCAAGTAGCGCCGCAAGGTGCCGTGCGCATGGGGCTAAACTCAGTACGTTCCAATTGCCATCGGTTGTTGCGGGCAACATCGGGAGGCGACATCGCTCGTGGCGGCTGATGGCTTTTGGAAACAGAACGGCGAGGCCTCGTGCAAGTAGCGCCGCAAGGTGCCGTGCGCATGGGGGTAAACTCAGTACGTTCTGATTGCCATCGGTTATTGCGGGCAACATCGGGAGGCGACATCGCTTGTGGTGGCTAATGGCTTTTGGAAACGGAACGGCGAGGCCTCGTGCAAGTAGCGCCGCAAGGTGCCGTGCGCATGGGGCTAAACTCATTGCGTTCCGATTGCCATCGGTTGTTGCGGGCAACATCGGGAGGCGACATCGCTCGTAGCGGCTGATGGCTTTTGGCAACGGAACGGCGAGGCCTCGTGCAAGTAGCGCCGCAAGGTGCCGTGCGCATGGGGCTAAACTCAGTACATTCCGATTGCCATCGGTTGTTGCGGGCAACATCGGGAGGCGACATCGCTCGTGGCGGCTGATGGCTTTTGGCAACGGAACGGCGAGGCCTCGTGCAAGTAGCGCCGCAAGGTGCCGTGCGCATGGGGCTAAACTCAGTACGTTCCGATTGCCATCGGTTGTTGCGGGAAAGATCGGGAGGCGACATCGCTAGTGGCGGCTGATGGCTTTTGGAAACGGAACGGAGAGGCCTCGTGCAAGTAGCGCCGCAAGGTGCCGTGCGCATGGGGCTAAACTTAGTACGTTCCGATTGCCATCGGTTGTTGCGGGCAACATCGGGAGGCGACATCGCTCGTGGTGGCTGATGGCTTTTGGCAACGGAACGACGAGGCCTCGTGCAAGTAGCGCCGCAAGGTGCCGTGCGCATGGGGCTAAACTCAGTACGTTCCGATTGCCATCGGTTGTTGCGGGAAAGATCGGGAGGCGACATCGCTAGTGGCGGCTGATGGCTTTTGGAAACGGAACGGCGAGGCCTCGTGCAAGTAGCGCCGCAAGGTGCCGTGCGCATGGGGCTAAACTCAGTACATTCCGATTGCCATCGGTTGTTGCGGGCAACATCGGGAGGCGACATCGCTCGTGGCGGCTGATGGCTTTTGGAAACGGAACGGCGAGGCCTCGTGCAAGTAGCGCCGCATGGTGCCGTGCGCATGGGGCTAAACCCAGTACGTTCCGATTGCCATCGGTTATTGCGGGCAACATCGGGTGGCGACATCGCTTGTGGCAGCTGATGGCTTTTGGAAACGGAACGGCGAGGCCTCGTGCAAGTAGCGCCGCAAGGTGCCGTACGCATGGGGCTAAACTCATTACATTCCGATTGCCATCGGTTGTTGCGGGCAACATCGGGAGGCGACATCGCTCGTGGCGGCTGATGGCTTTTGGCAACGGAACGGCGAGGCCTCGTGCAAGTAGCGCCGCAAGGTGCCGTGCGCATGGGGCTAAACTCAGTACGTTCCGATTGCCATCGGTTGTTGCGGGCAACATCGGGAGGCGACATCGCTCGTAGCGGCTGATGGCTTTTGGCAACGGAACGGCGAGGCCTCGTGCAAGTAGCGCCGCAAGGTGCCGTGCGCATGGGGCTAAACTCAGTACGTTCCGATTGCCATCGGTTGTTGCGGGCAACATCGGGAGGCGACATCGCTCGTGGCGGCTGATGGCTTTTGGCAACGGAACGGCGAGGCCTCGTGCAAGTAGCGCCGCAAGGTGCCATGCGCATGGGGCTAAACTCAGTACGTTCTGATTGCCATCGGTTGTTGCGGGCAACATCGGGAGGCGACATCGCTCGTGGCGGCTGATGGCTTTTGGCAACGGAACGGCGAGGCCTCGTGCAAGTAGCTCCACAAGGTGCCGTGCGCATGGGGCTAAACTTAGTACGTTCCGATTGCCATCGGTTGTTGCGGGCAACATCGAGAGGCGACATCGCTCGTGGTGGCTGATGGCTTTTGGCAACGGAACGACGAGGCCTCGTGCAAGTAGCGCCGCAAGGTGCCGTGCGCATGGGGCTAAACTCAGTACGTTCCGATTGCCATCGGTTGTTGCGGGAAAGATCGGGAGGCGACATCGCTAGTGGCGGCTGATGGCTTTTGGAAACGGAACGGCGAGGCCTCGTGCAAGTAGCGCCGCAAGGTGCCGTACGCATGGGGCTAAACTCATTACATTCCGATTGCCATCGGTTGTTGCGGGCAACATCGGGAGGCGACATCGCTCGTGGCAGCTGATGGCTTTTGGCAACGGAACAGCGAGGCCTCGTGCAAGTAGCGCCGCAAGGTGCTGTGCGCACGGGGCTAAACTCAGTACGTTCCGATTGCCATCGGTTGTTGCGGGCAACATCGGGAGGCGACATCGCTCGTGGCGGCTGATGGCTTTTGGCAACGGAACGGCGAGGCCTCGTGCAAGTAGCGCCGCAAGGTGCCGTGCGCATGGGGCTAAACTCAGTACGTTCCGATTGCCATCGGTTGTTGCGGGCAACATCGGGAGGCGACATCGCTCGTGGCGATGATGGCTTTTGGCAACGGAACGGCGAGACCTCGTGCAAGTAGCGCCGCAAGGTGCCGTGCGCATGGGGCTAAACTCAGTACGTTATGATTGCCATCGGTTGTTGCGGGCAACATCGGGAGGCGACATCGCTCGTAGCGGCTGATGGCTTTTGGCAACGGAATGGCGAGGCCTCGTGCAAGTAGCGCCCCAAGGTGCCGTGCGCATGGGGCTAAACTCAGTACGTTCCGATTGCCATCGGTTGTTTCGGGCAACATCGGGAGACGACATCGCTCGTGGCGGCTGATGGCTTTTGGCAACGGAACGGCGAGGCCTCGTGCAAGAAGCGCCGCAAGGTGCCGTGCGCATGGGGCTAAACTCAGTACGTTCCGATTGCCATCGGTTATTGCGGGAAAGATCGGGAGGCGACATCGCTCGTGGCGGCTGATGGCTTTTGGCAACGGAACGGCGAGGCCTCGTGCAAGTAGCGCCGCAAGGTGCTGTGCGCACGGGGCTAAACTCATTACGTTCTGATTGCCATCGGTTGTTGCGGGCAACATCGGGAGGTGACATCGCTCATGGCGGCTGATGGCTTTTGGCAACGGAACGGCGAGGCCTCGTGCAAGAAGCGCCGCAAGGTGCCGTGCGCATGGGGCTAAACTCAGTACGTTCCGATTGCCATCGGTTATTGCGGGAAAGATCGGGAGGCGACATCGCTCGTGGCGGCTGATGGCTTTTGGCAACGGAACGGCGAGGCCTCGTGCAAGTAGCGCCGCAAGGTGCTGTGCGCACGGGGCTAAACTCATTACGTTCTGATTGCCATCGGTTGTTGCGGGCAACATCGGGAGGTGACATCGCTCGTGGCGGCTGATGGCTTTTGGCAACGGAACGGCGAGGCCTCGTGCAAGTAGCGCCGCAAGGTGCCGTGCGCATGGGGCTAAACTCAGTACGTTATGATTGCCATCGGTTGTTGTGAGTTGTGTCTGGCATCACTCATGGCGGCTGATGGCTTTTGGCAACAGAACGGCGAGGCCTCGTGCAAGTAGCGCCGCAAGGTGCCGTGCGCATGGGGCTAAGCTCAGTACGTTCCGATTGCCATCGATTGTTGTAGGCAACATCGGGAGGCGACATCGCTCGTGGCGACTGATGGTTTTTTGCAACGGAACGGCGAGGCATCGTGCAAGTAGCGCCGCAAGGTGCCGTGCGCATGGGGCTAAACTCATTGCGTTCCGATTGCCATCGGTTGTTGCGGGAAACATCGGGAGGCGACATCGCTCGTAGCGGCTGATGGCTTTTGGCAACGGAACGGCGAGGCCTCGTGCAAGTAGCGCCGCAAGGTGCCGTGCGCATGGGGCTAAACTCAGTACATTCCGATTGCCATCGGTTGTTGCGGGCAACATCGGGAGGCGACATCGCTCGTGGCGGCTGATGGCTTTTGGCAACGGAACGGCGAGGCCTCGTGCAAGTAGCGCCGCAAGGTGCCGTGCGCATGGGGCTAAACTCAGTACGTTCCGATTGCCATCGGTTGTTGCGGGAAAGATCGGGAGGCGACATCGCTAGTGGCGGCTGATGGCTTTTGGAAACGGAACGGAGAGGCCTCGTGCAAGTAGCGCCGCAAGGTGCCGTGCGCATGGGGCTAAACTTAGTACGTTCCGATTGCCATCGGTTGTTGCGGGCAACATCGGGAGGCGACATCGCTCGTGGTGGCTGATGGCTTTTGGCAACGGAACGACGAGGCCTCGTGCAAGTAGCGCCGCAAGGTGCCGTGCGCATGGGGCTAAACTCAGTACGTTCCGATTGCCATCGGTTGTTGCGGGAAAGATCGGGAGGCGACATCGCTAGTGGCGGCTGATGGCTTTTGGAAACGGAACGGCGAGGCCTCGTGCAAGTAGCGCCGCAAGGTGCCGTGCGCATGGGGCTAAACTCAGTACATTCCGATTGCCATCGGTTGTTGCGGGCAACATCGGGAGGCGACATCGCTCGTGGCGGCTGATGGCTTTTGGCAACGGAACGGCGAGGCCTCGTGCAAGTAGCGCCGCATGGTGCCGTGCGCATGGGGCTAAACCCAGTACGTTCCGATTGCCATCGGTTATTGCGGGCAACATCGGGTGGCGACATCGCTTGTGGCAGCTGATGGCTTTTGGAAACGGAACGGCGAGGCCTCGTGCAAGTAGCGCCGCAAGGTGCCGTACGCATGGGGCTAAACTCATTACATTCCGATTGCCATCGGTTGTTGCGGGCAACATCGGGAGGCGACATCGCTCGTGGCGGCTGATGGCTTTTGGCAACGGAACGGCGAGGCCTCGTGCAAGTAGCGCCGCAAGGTGCCGTGTGCATGGGGCTAAACTCAGTACGTTCCGATTGCCATCGGTTGTTGCGGGCAACATCGGGAGGCGACATCGCTCGTAGCGGCTGATGGCTTTTGGCAACGGAACGGCGAGGCCTCGTGCAAGTAGCGCCGCAAGGTGCCGTGCGCATGGGGCTAAACTCAGTACGTTCCGATTGCCATCGGTTGTTACGGGCAACATCGGGAGGCGACATCGCTCGTGGCGGCTGATGGCTTTTGGCAACGGAACGGCGAGGCCTCGTGCAAGTAGCGCCGCAAGGTGCCATGCGCATGGGGCTAAACTCAGTACGTTCTGATTGCCATCGGTTGTTGCGGGCAACATCGGGAGGCGACATCGCTCGTGGCGGCTGATGGCTTTTGGCAACGGAACGGCGAGGCCTCGTGCAAGTAGCTCCACAAGGTGCCGTGCGCATGGGGCTAAACTTAGTACGTTCCGATTGCCATCGGTTGTTGCGGGCAACATCGAGAGGCGACATCGCTCGTGGTGGCTGATGGCTTTTGGCAACGGAACGACGAGGCCTCGTGCAAGTAGCGCCGCAAGGTGCCGTGCGCATGGGGCTAAACTCAGTACGTTCCGATTGCCATCGGTTGTTGCGGGAAAGATCGGGAGGCGACATCGCTAGTGGCGGCTGATGGCTTTTGGAAACGGAACGGCGAGGCCTCGTGCAAGTAGCGCCGCAAGGTGCCGTGCGCATGGGGCTAAACTCAGTACGTTCCGATTGCCATCGGTTGTTGCGGGAAAGATCGGGAGGCGACATCGCTCGTGGCAGCTGATGGCTTTTGGCAACGGAACGGCGAGGCCTCGTGCAAGTAGCGCCGCAAGGTGCTGTGCGCACGGGGCTAAACTCAGTACGTTCCGATTGCCATCGGTTGTTGCGGGCAACATCGGGAGGCGACATCGCTCGTGGCGGCTGATGGCTTTTGGCAACGGAACGGCGAGGCCTCGTGCAAGTAGCGCCGCAAGGTGCCGTGCGCATGGGGCTAAACTCAGTACGTTCCGATTGCCATCGGTTGTTGCGGGCAACATCGGGAGGCGACATCGCTCGTGGCGATGATGGCTTTTGGCAACGGAACGGCGAGACCTCGTGCAAGTAGCGCCGCAAGGTGCCGTGCGCATGGGGCTAAACTCAGTACGTTATGATTGCCATCGGTTGTTGCGGGCAACATCGGGAGGCGACATCGCTCGTAGCGGCTGATGGCTTTTGGCAACGGAATGGCGAGGCCTCGTGCAAGTAGCGCCCCAAGGTGCCGTGCGCATGGGGCTAAACTCAGTACGTTCCGATTGCCATCGGTTGTTTCGGGCAACATCGGGAGACGACATCGCTCGTGGCGGCTGATGGCTTTTGGCAACGGAACGGCGAGGCCTCGTGCAAGAAGCGCCGCAAGGTGCCGTGCGCATGGGGCTAAACTCAGTACGTTCCGATTGCCATCGGTTATTGCGGGAAAGATCGGGAGGCGACATCGCTCGTGGCGGCTGATGGCTTTTGGCAACGGAACGGCGAGGCCTCGTGCAAGTAGCGCCGCAAGGTGCTGTGCGCACGGGGCTAAACTCATTACGTTCTGATTGCCATCGGTTGTTGCGGGCAACATCGGGAGGTGACATCGCTCGTGGCGGCTGATGGCTTTTGGCAACGGAACGGCGAGGCCTCGTGCAAGTAGCGCCGCAAGGTGCCGTGCGCATGGGGCTAAACTCAGTACGTTATGATTGCCATCGGTTGTTGTGAGTTGTGTCTGGCATCACTCATGGCGGCTGATGGCTTTTGGCAACAGAACGGCGAGGCCTCGTGCAAGTAGCGCCGCAAGGTGCCGTGCGCATGGGGCTAAGCTCAGTACGTTCCGATTGCCATCGATTGTTGTAGGCAACATCGGGAGGCGACATCGCTCGTGGCGACTGATGGTTTTTGGCAACGGAACGGCGAGGCATCGTGCAAGTAGCGCCGCAAGGTGCCGTGCGCATGGGGCTAAACTCAGTACGTTCCGATTGCCATCGATTGTTGCGGGCAACATCGGGAGGCGACATCGCTCGTAGCGGCTGATGGCTTTTGGCAACGGAACGGCGAGGCCTCGTGCAAGTAGCGCCGCAAGGTGCCGTGCGCATGGGGCTAAACTCAGTACGTTCCGATTGCCATCGGTTGTTGCGGGCAACATCGGGAGGCGACATCGCTCGTGGCGGCTGATGGCTTTTGGCAACGGAACGGCGAGGCCTCGTGCAAGTAGCGCCGCAAGGTGCCATGCGCATGGGGCTAAACTCAGTACGTTCCGATTGCCATCGGTTGTTGCGGGCAACATCGGGAGGCGACATCGCTCGTGGCGGCTGATGGCTTTTGGCAACGGAATGGCGAGGCCTCGTGCAAGTAGCGCCGCAAGGTGCCGTGCGCATGGGGCTAAACTCAGAGTACGTTCCGATTGCCATCGGTTGTTGCGGGCAACATCGGGAGGCGACATCGCTCATGGCGGCTGATGGCTTTTGGCAACGGAATGGCAAGGCCTCGTGCAAGTAGCGCCGCAAGGTGCCGTGCGCATGGGGCTAAACTCAGTACATTTCGATTGCCATCGGTCGTTGCGGGCAACATCGGGAGGCGACATCGCTCGTGGCAGTTGATGGCTTTTGGCAACGGAACGGTGAGGCCTCGTGCAAGTAGCGCCGCAAGGTGCCGTGCGCATGGGGCTAAACTCAGTACGTTCCAATTGCCATCGGTTGTTGCGGGCAACATCGGGAGGCGACATCGCTCGTGGCGGCTGATGGCTTTTGGAAACAGAACGGCGAGGCCTCGTGCAAGTAGCGCCGCAAGGTGCCGTGCGCATGGGGGTAAACTCAGTACGTTCTGATTGCCATCGGTTATTGCGGGCAACATCGGGAGGCGACATCGCTTGTGGTGGCTAATGGCTTTTGGAAACGGAACGGCGAGGCCTCGTGCAAGTAGCGCCGCAAGGTGCCGTGCGCATGGGGCTAAACTCATTGCGTTCCGATTGCCATCGGTTGTTGCGGGCAACATCGGGAGGCGACATCGCTCGTAGCGGCTGATGGCTTTTGGCAACGGAACGGCGAGGCCTCGTGCAAGTAGCGCCGCAAGGTGCCGTGCGCATGGGGCTAAACTCAGTACATTCCGATTGCCATCGGTTGTTGCGGGCAACATCGGGAGGCGACATCGCTCGTGGCGGCTGATGGCTTTTGGCAACGGAACGGCGAGGCCTCGTGCAAGTAGCGCCGCAAGGTGCCGTGCGCATGGGGCTAAACTCAGTACGTTCCGATTGCCATCGGTTGTTGCGGGAAAGATCGGGAGGCGACATCGCTAGTGGCGGCTGATGGCTTTTGGAAACGGAACGGAGAGGCCTCGTGCAAGTAGCGCCGCAAGGTGCCGTGCGCATGGGGCTAAACTTAGTACGTTCCGATTGCCATCGGTTGTTGCGGGCAACATCGGGAGGCGACATCGCTCGTGGTGGCTGATGGCTTTTGGCAACGGAACGACGAGGCCTCGTGCAAGTAGCGCCGCAAGGTGCCGTGCGCATGGGGCTAAACTCAGTACGTTCCGATTGCCATCGGTTGTTGCGGGAAAGATCGGGAGGCGACATCGCTAGTGGCGGCTGATGGCTTTTGGAAACGGAACGGCGAGGCCTCGTGCAAGTAGCGCCGCAAGGTGCCGTGCGCATGGGGCTAAACTCAGTACATTCCGATTGCCATCGGTTGTTGCGGGCAACATCGGGAGGCGACATCGCTCGTGGCGGCTGATGGCTTTTGGAAACGGAACGGCGAGGCCTCGTGCAAGTAGCGCCGCATGGTGCCGTGCGCATGGGGCTAAACCCAGTACGTTCCGATTGCCATCGGTTATTGCGGGCAACATCGGGTGGCGACATCGCTTGTGGCAGCTGATGGCTTTTGGAAACGGAACGGCGAGGCCTCGTGCAAGTAGCGCCGCAAGGTGCCGTACGCATGGGGCTAAACTCATTACATTCCGATTGCCATCGGTTGTTGCGGGCAACATCGGGAGGCGACATCGCTCGTGGCGGCTGATGGCTTTTGGCAACGGAACGGCGAGGCCTCGTGCAAGTAGCGCCGCAAGGTGCCGTGCGCATGGGGCTAAACTCAGTTACGTTCCGATTGCCATCGGTTGTTGCGGGCAACATCGGGAGGCGACATCGCTCGTAGCGGCTGATGGCTTTTGGCAACGGAACGGCGAGGCCTCGTGCAAGTAGCGCCGCAAGGTGCCGTGCGCATGGGGCTAAACTCAGTACGTTCCGATTGCCATCGGTTGTTGCGGGAAAGATCGGGAGGCAACATCGCTAGTGGCGGCTGATGGCTTTTGGAAACGGAACGGCGAGGCCTCGTGCAAGTAGCGCCGCAAGGTGCCGTGCGCATGGGGCTAAACTCAGTACATTCCGATTGCCATCGGTTGTTGCGGGCAACATCGGGAGGCGACATCGCTCGTGGCGGCTGATGGCTTTTGGAAACGGAACGGCGAGGCCTCGTGCAAGTAGCGCCGCATGGTGCCGTGCGCATGGGGCTAAACCCAGTACGTTCCGATTGCCATCGGTTATTGCGGGCAACATCGGGTGGCGACATCGCTTGTGGCAGCTGATGGCTTTTGGAAACGGAACGGCGAGGCCTCGTGCAAGTAGCGCCGCAAGGTGCCGTACGCATGGGGCTAAACTCATTACATTCCGATTGCCATCGGTTGTTGCGGGCAACATCGGGAGGCGACATCGCTCGTGGAGGCTGATGGCTTTTGGCAACGGAACGGCGAGGCCTCGTGCAAGTAGCGCCGCAAGGTGCCGTGCGCATGGGGCTAAACTCAGTACGTTCCGATTGCCATCGGTTGTTGCGGGCAACATCGGGAGGCGACATCGCTCGTAGCGGCTGATGGCTTTTGGCAACGGAACGGCGAGGCCTCGTGTGCAAGTAGCGCCGCAAGGTGCCGTGCGCATGGGGCTAAACTCAGTACGTTCCGATTGCCATCGGTTGTTGCGGGCAACATCGGGAGGCGACATCGCTCGTGGCGGCTGATGGCTTTTGGCAACGGAACGGCGAGGCCTCGTGCAAGTAGCGCCGCAAGGTGCCATGCGCATGGGGCTAAACTCAGTACGTTCTGATTGCCATCGGTTGTTGCGGGCAACATCGGGAGGCGACATCGCTCGTGGCGGCTGATGGCTTTTGGCAACGGAACGGCGAGGCCTCGTGCAAGTAGCTCCACAAGGTGCCGTGCGCATGGGGCTAAACTTAGTACGTTCCGATTGCCATCGGTTGTTGCGGGCAACATCGAGAGGCGACATCGCTCGTGGTGGCTGATGGCTTTTGGCAACGGAACGACGAGGCCTCGTGCAAGTAGCGCCGCAAGGTGCCGTGCGCATGGGGCTAAACTCAGTACGTTCCGATTGCCATCGGTTGTTGCGGGAAAGATCGGGAGGCGACATCGCTAGTGGCGGCTGATGGCTTTTGGAAACGGAACGGCGAGGCCTCGTGCAAGTAGCGCCGCAAGGTGCCGTACGCATGGGGCTAAACTCATTACATTCCGATTGCCATCGGTTGTTGCGGGCAACATCGGGAGGCGACATCGCTCGTGGCAGCTGATGGCTTTTGGCAACGGAACAGCGAGGCCTCGTGCAAGTAGCGCCGCAAGGTGCTGTGCGCACGGGGCTAAACTCAGTACGTTCCGATTGCCATCGGTTGTTGCGGGCAACATCGGGAGGCGACATCGCTCGTGGCGGCTGATGGCTTTTGGCAACGGAACGGCGAGGCCTCGTGCAAGTAGCGCCGCAAGGTGCCGTGCGCATGGGGCTAAACTCAGTACGTTCCGATTGCCATCGGTTGTTGCGGGCAACATCGGGAGGCGACATCGCTCGTGGCGATGATGGCTTTTGGCAACGGAACGGCGAGACCTCGTGCAAGTAGCGCCGCAAGGTGCCGTGCGCATGGGGCTAAACTCAGTACGTTATGATTGCCATCGGTTGTTGCGGGCAACATCGGGAGGCGACATCGCTCGTAGCGGCTGATGGCTTTTGGCAACGGAATGGCGAGGCCTCGTGCAAGTAGCGCCCCAAGGTGCCGTGCGCATGGGGCTAAACTCAGTACGTTCCGATTGCCATCGGTTGTTTCGGGCAACATCGGGAGACGACATCGCTCGTGGCGGCTGATGGCTTTTGGCAACGGAACGGCGAGGCCTCGTGCAAGAAGCGCCGCAAGGTGCCGTGCGCATGGGGCTAAACTCAGTACGTTCCGATTGCCATCGGTTATTGCGGGAAAGATCGGGAGGCGACATCGCTCGTGGCGGCTGATGGCTTTTGGCAACGGAACGGCGAGGCCTCGTGCAAGTAGCGCCGCAAGGTGCTGTGCGCACGGGGCTAAACTCATTACGTTCTGATTGCCATCGGTTGTTGCGGGCAACATCGGGAGGCGACATCGCTCGTGGCGGCTGATGGCTTTTGGCAACGGAACGGCGAGGCCTCGTGCAAGTAGCGCCGCAAGGTGCCGTGCGCATGGGGCTAAACTCAGTACGTTATGATTGCCATCGGTTGTTGTGAGTTGTGTCTGGCATCACTCATGGCGGCTGATGGCTTTTGGCAACAGAACGGCGAGGCCTCGTGCAAGTAGCGCCGCAAGGTGCCGTGCGCATGGGGCTAAGCTCAGTACGTTCCGATTGCCATCGATTGTTGTAGGCAACATCGGGAGGCGACATCGCTCGTGGCGACTGATGGTTTTTGGCAACGGAACGGCGAGGCATCGTGCAAGTAGCGCCGCAAGGTGCCGTGCGCATGGGGCTAAACTCAGTACGTTCCGATTGCCATCGATTGTTGCGGGAAAGATCGGGAGGCGACATCGCTCGTGGCGGCTGATGGCTTTTGGCAACGGAACGGCGAGGCCTCGTGCAAGTAGCGCCGCAAGGTGCCGTGCGCATGGGGCTAAACTCAATACATTCCGATTGCCATCGGTTGTTGCGGGCAACATCAGGAGGCGACATCGCTCGTGGCGGCTGATGGCTTTTGGCAACGGAACGGCGAGGCCTCGTACAAGTAGCGCCGCAAGGTGCCATGCGCATGGGGCTAAACTCAGTACGTTCCGATTGCCATCGGTTGTTGCGGGCAACATCGGGAGGCGACATCGCTCGTGGCGGCTGATGGCTTTTGGCAACGGAATGGCGAGGCCTCGTGCAAGTAGCGCCGCAAGGTGCCGTGCGCATGGGGCTAAACTCAGTACGTTCCGATTGCCATCGGTTGTTGCGGGCAACATCGGGAGGCGACATCGCTCATGGCGGCTGATGGCTTTTGGCAACGGAATGGCAAGGCCTCGTGCAAGTAGCGCCGCAAGGTGCCGTGCGCATGGGGCTAAACTCAGTACATTTCGATTGCCATCGGTCGTTGCGGGCAACATCGGGAGGCGACATCGCTCGTGGCAGTTGATGGCTTTTGGCAACGGAACGGTGAGGCCTCGTGCAAGTAGCGCCGCAAGGTGCCGTGCGCATGGGGCTAAACTCAGTACGTTCCAATTGCCATCGGTTGTTGCGGGCAACATCGGGAGGCGACATCGCTCGTGGCGGCTGATGGCTTTTGGAAACAGAACGGCGAGGCCTCGTGCAAGTAGCGCCGCAAGGTGCCGTGCGCATGGGGGTAAACTCAGTACGTTCTGATTGCCATCGGTTATTGCGGGCAACATCGGGAGGCGACATCGCTTGTGGTGGCTAATGGCTTTTGGAAACGGAACGGCGAGGCCTCGTGCAAGTAGCGCCGCAAGGTGCCGTGCGCATGGGGCTAAACTCATTGCGTTCCGATTGCCATCGGTTGTTGCGGGCAACATCGGGAGGCGACATCGCTCGTAGCGGCTGATGGCTTTTGGCAACGGAACGGCGAGGCCTCGTGCAAGTAGCGCCGCAAGGTGCCGTGCGCATGGGGCTAAACTCAGTACATTCCGATTGCCATCGGTTGTTGCGGGCAACATCGGGAGGCGACATCGCTCGTGGCGGCTGATGGCTTTTGGCAACGGAACGGCGAGGCCTCGTGCAAGTAGCGCCGCAAGGTGCCGTGCGCATGGGGCTAAACTCAGTACGTTCCGATTGCCATCGGTTGTTGCGGGAAAGATCGGGAGGCGACATCGCTAGTGGCGGCTGATGGCTTTTGGAAACGGAACGGAGAGGCCTCGTGCAAGTAGCGCCGCAAGGTGCCGTGCGCATGGGGCTAAACTTAGTACGTTCCGATTGCCATCGGTTGTTGCGGGCAACATCGGGAGGCGACATCGCTCGTGGTGGCTGATGGCTTTTGGCAACGGAACGACGAGGCCTCGTGCAAGTAGCGCCGCAAGGTGCCGTGCGCATGGGGCTAAACTCAGTACGTTCCGATTGCCATCGGTTGTTGCGGGAAAGATCGGGAGGCGACATCGCTAGTGGCGGCTGATGGCTTTTGGAAACGGAACGGCGAGGCCTCGTGCAAGTAGCGCCGCAAGGTGCCGTGCGCATGGGGCTAAACTCAGTACATTCCGATTGCCATCGGTTGTTGCGGGCAACATCGGGAGGCGACATCGCTCGTGGCGGCTGATGGCTTTTGGAAACGGAACGGCGAGGCCTCGTGCAAGTAGCGCCGCATGGTGCCGTGCGCATGGGGCTAAACCCAGTACGTTCCGATTGCCATCGGTTATTGCGGGCAACATCGGGTGGCGACATCGCTTGTGGCAGCTGATGGCTTTTGGAAACGGAACGGCGAGGCCTCGTGCAAGTAGCGCCGCAAGGTGCCGTACGCATGGGGCTAAACTCATTACATTCCGATTGCCATCGGTTGTTGCGGGCAACATCGGGAGGCGACATCGCTCGTGGCGGCTGATGGCTTTTGGCAACGGAACGGCGAGGCCTCGTGCAAGTAGCGCCGCAAGGTGCCGTGCGCATGGGGCTAAACTCAGTACGTTCCGATTGCCATCGGTTGTTGCGGGCAACATCGGGAGGCGACATCGCTCGTAGCGGCTGATGGCTTTTGGCAACGGAACGGCGAGGCCTCGTGCAAGTAGCGCCGCAAGGTGCCGTGCGCATGGGGCTAAACTCAGTACGTTCCGATTGCCATCGGTTGTTGCGGGCAACATCGGGAGGCGACATCGCTCGTGGCGGCTGATGGCTTTTGGCAACGGAACGGCGAGGCCTCGTGCAAGTAGCGCCGCAAGGTGCCATGCGCATGGGGCTAAACTCAGTACGTTCTGATTGCCATCGGTTGTTGCGGGCAACATCGGGAGGCGACATCGCTCGTGGCGGCTGATGGCTTTTGGCAACGGAACGGCGAGGCCTCGTGCAAGTAGCTCCACAAGGTGCCGTGCGCATGGGGCTAAACTTAGTACGTTCCGATTGCCATCGGTTGTTGCGGGCAACATCGAGAGGCGACATCGCTCGTGGTGGCTGATGGCTTTTGGCAACGGAACGACGAGGCCTCGTGCAAGTAGCGCCGCAAGGTGCCGTGCGCATGGGGCTAAACTCAGTACGTTCCGATTGCCATCGGTTGTTGCGGGAAAGATCGGGAGGCGACATCGCTAGTGGCGGCTGATGGCTTTTGGAAACGGAACGGCGAGGCCTCGTGCAAGTAGCGCCGCAAGGTGCCGTACGCATGGGGCTAAACTCATTACATTCCGATTGCCATCGGTTGTTGCGGGCAACATCGGGAGGCGACATCGCTCGTGGCAGCTGATGGCTTTTGGCAACGGAACAGCGAGGCCTCGTGCAAGTAGCGCCGCAAGGTGCTGTGCGCACGGGGCTAAACTCAGTACGTTCCGATTGCCATCGGTTGTTGCGGGCAACATCGGGAGGCGACATCGCTCGTGGCGGCTGATGGCTTTTGGCAACGGAACGGCGAGGCCTCGTGCAAGTAGCGCCGCAAGGTGCCGTGCGCATGGGGCTAAACTCAGTACGTTCCGATTGCCATCGGTTGTTGCGGGCAACATCGGGAGGCGACATCGCTCGTGGCGATGATGGCTTTTGGCAACGGAACGGCGAGACCTCGTGCAAGTAGCGCCGCAAGGTGCCGTGCGCATGGGGCTAAACTCAGTACGTTATGATTGCCATCGGTTGTTGCGGGCAACATCGGGAGGCGACATCGCTCGTAGCGGCTGATGGCTTTTGGCAACGGAATGGCGAGGCCTCGTGCAAGTAGCGCCCCAAGGTGCCGTGCGCATGGGGCTAAACTCAGTACGTTCCGATTGCCATCGGTTGTTTCGGGCAACATCGGGAGACGACATCGCTCGTGGCGGCTGATGGCTTTTGGCAACGGAACGGCGAGGCCTCGTGCAAGAAGCGCCGCAAGGTGCCGTGCGCATGGGGCTAAACTCAGTACGTTCCGATTGCCATCGGTTATTGCGGGAAAGATCGGGAGGCGACATCGCTCGTGGCGGCTGATGGCTTTTGGCAACGGAACGGCGAGGCCTCGTGCAAGTAGCGCCGCAAGGTGCTGTGCGCACGGGGCTAAACTCATTACGTTCTGATTGCCATCGGTTGTTGCGGGCAACATCGGGAGGCGACATCGCTCGTGGCGGCTGATGGCTTTTGGCAACGGAACGGCGAGGCCTCGTGCAAGTAGCGCCGCAAGGTGCCGTGCGCATGGGGCTAAACTCAGTACGTTATGATTGCCATCGGTTTTTGTGAGTTGTGTCTGGCATCACTCATGGCGGCTGATGGCTTTTGGCAACAGAACGGCGAGGCCTCGTGCAAGTAGCGCCGCAAGGTGCCGTGCGCATGGGGCTAAGCTCAGTACGTTCCGATTGCCATCGATTGTTGTAGGCAACATCGGGAGGCGACATCGCTCGTGGCGACTGATGGTTTTTGGCAACGGAACGGCGAGGCATCGTGCAAGTAGCGCCGCAAGGTGCCGTGCGCACGGGGCTAAGCTAAGTATGTGCCGATTGCCATCGGTTGTTGTGAGTTGTGTCTGGCATCGCTCTTGGCGGCTGATGGCTTTTGGCAACGGAATGGCGAGGCCTCATGCACGTAGCGCCGCAAGGTGCCGTGCGCATGGGGCTAAGCTAAGTACGTTCCGATTGCCATCGGTTGTTGCGGGCAACATCGGGAGGCGACATCGCTCGTGGCGGCTGATGGCTTTTGGCAACGGAACGGTGAGGCCTCGTGCAAGTAGCGCCGCAAGGTGCCGTGCGCCTGGGGCTAAACTCAGTACGTTCCGATTGCCATCGGTTGTTGCGGGCAACATCGGGAGGCGACATCGCTCGTGGCAGCTGATGGCTTTTGGCAACGGAACGGCGAGGCCTCGTGCAAGTAGCGCCGCAAGGTGCTGTGCGCACGGGGCTAAACTCAGGTACGTTCCGATTGCCATCGGTTGTTGCGGGCAACATCGGGAGGCGACATCGCTCGTGGCGGCTGATGGCTTTTGGCAACGGAATGGCGAGGCCTCGTGCAAGTAGCGCCGCAAGGTGCCGTGCGCATGGGGCTAAACTCAGTACGTTCCGATTGCCATCGGTTGTTGCGGGCAACATCGGGAGGCGACATCGCTCGTGGCGATGATGGCTTTTGGCAACGGAACGGCGAGACCTCGTGCAAGTAGCGCCGCAAGGTGCCGTGCGCATGGGGCTAAACTCAGTACGTTATGATTGCCATCGGTTGATCGGGAGACGACATCGCTCGTGGCGGCTGATGGCTTTTGGCAACGGAACGGCGAGGCCTCGTGCAAGAAGCGCCGCAAGGTGCCGTGCGCATGGGGCTAAACTCAGTACGTTCCGATTGCCATCGGTTATTGCGGGAAAGATCGGGAGGCGACATCGCTCGTGGCGGCTGATGGCTTTTGGCAACGGAACGGCGAGGCCTCGTGCAAGTAGCGCCGCAAGGTGCTGTGCGCACGGGGCTAAACTCATTACGTTCTGATTGCCATCGGTTGTTGCGGGCAACATCGGGAGGCGACATCGCTCGTGGCGGCTGATGGCTTTTGGCAACGGAACGGCGAGGCCTCGTGCAAGTAGCGCCGCAAGGTGCCGTGCGCATGGGGCTAAACTCAGTACGTTATGATTGCCATCGGTTGTTGTGAGTTGTGTCTGGCATCACTCATGGCGGCTGATGGCTTTTGGCAACAGAACGGCGAGGCCTCGTGCAAGTAGCGCCGCAAGGTGCCGTGCGCATGGGGCTAAGCTCAGTACGTTCCGATTGCCATCGATTGTTGTAGGCAACATCGGGAGGCGACATCGCTCGTGGCGACTGATGGTTTTTGGCAACGGAACGGCGAGGCATCGTGCAAGTAGCGCCGCAAGGTGCCGTGCGCACGGGGCTAAGCTAAGTATGTGCCGATTGCCATCGGTTGTTGTGAGTTGTGTCTGGCATCGCTCTTGGCGGCTGATGGCTTTTGGCAACGGAATGGCGAGGCCTCATGCACGTAGCGCCGCAAGGTGCCGTGCGCATGGGGCTAAGCTAAGTACGTTCCGATTGCCATCGGTTGTTGCGGGCAACATCGGGAGGCGATATCGCTCGTGGCGGCTGATGGCTTTTGGCAACGGAACGGCGAGGCCTCGTGCAAGTAGCGCCGCAAGGTGCCGTGCGCCTGGGGCTAAACTCAGTACGTTCCGATTGCCATCGGTTGTTGCGGGCAACATCGGGAGGCGACATCGCTCGTGGCAGCTGATGGCTTTTGGCAACGGAACGGCGAGGCCTCGTGCAAGTAGCGCCGCAAGGTGCTGTGCGCACGGGGCTAAACTCAGTACGTTCCGATTGCCATCGGTTGTTGCGGGCAACATCGGGAGGCGACATCGCTCGTGGCGGCTGATGGCTTTTGGCAACGGAACGGCGAGGCCTCGTGCAAGTAGCGCCGCAAGGTGCCGTGCGCATGGGGCTAAACTCAGTACGTTCCGATTGCCATCGGTTGTTGCGGGCAACATCGGGAGGCGACATCGCTCGTGGCGATGATGGCTTTTGGCAACGGAACGGCGAGACCTCGTGCAAGTAGCGCCGCAAGGTGCCGTGCGCATGGGGCTAAACTCAGTACGTTATGATTGCCATCGGTTGTTGTGAGTTGTGTCTGGCATCGCTCATGGCGGCTGATGGCTTTTGGCAACGGAACGGCGAGGCCTCGTGCAAGTAGCGCCGCAAGGTGCCGTGCGCATGGGGCTAAGCTCAGTACGTTCCGATTGCCAACGATTGTTGTAGGCAACATCGGGAGGCGACATCGCTCGTGGCGACTGATGGTTTTTGGCAACGGAACGGCGAGGCCTCGTGCAAGTAGCGCCGCAAGGTGCCGTGCGCACGGTGCTAAGCTAAGTATGTGCCGATTGCCATCGGTTGTTGTGAGTTGTGTCTGGCATCGCTCTTGGCAGCTGATGGCTTTTGGCAACGGAATGGCGAGGCCTCATGCACGTAGCGCCGCAAGGTGCCGTGCGCATGGGGCTAAGCTAAGTACGTTCCGATTGCCATCGGTTGTTGCGGGCAACATCGGGAGGCGACATCGCTCGTGGCGGCTAATGGCTTTTGGCAACGGAACGGGGAGGCCTCGTGCAAGTAGCGCCGCAAGGTGCCGTGCGCATGGGGCTAAACTCAGTACGTTCCGATTGCCATCGGTTGTTGCGGGCAACATCGGGAGGCGACATCGCTCGTGGCAGCTGATGGCTTTTGGCAACGGAACGGCGAGGCCTCGTGCAAGTAGCGCCGCAAGGTGCTGTGCGCACGGGGCTAAACTCAGTACGTTCCGATTGCCATCGGTTGTTGCGGGCAACATCGGGAGGCGACATCGCTCGTGGCGGCTGATGGCTTTTGGCAACGGAACGGCGAGGCCTCGTGCAAGTAGCGCCGCAAGGTGCCGTGCGCATGGGGCTAAACTCAGTACGTTCCGATTGCCATCGGTTGTTGCGGGCAACATCGGGAGGCGACATCGCTCGTGGCGGCTGATGGCTTTTGGCAACGGAACGGCGAGGCCTCGTGCAAGTAGCGCCGCAAGGTGCCGTGCGCATGGGGCTAAACTCAGTACGTTCCGATTGCCATCGGTTGTTGCGGGCAACATCGGGAGGCGACATCGCTCGTGGTGGCTGATGGCTTTTGGCAACGGAACGGCGAGGCCTCGTGCAAGTAGCGCCGCAAGGTGCCGTGCGCATGGGGCTAAACTCAGTACGTTCCGATTGCCATCGATTGTTGCGGGAAAGATCGGGAGGCGACATCGCTCGTGGCGGCTGATGGCTTTTGGCAACGGAACAGCGAGGCCTCGTGCAAGTAGCGCCGCAAGGTGCCGTGCGCATGGGGCTAAACTCAGTACATTCCGATTGCCATCGGTTGTTGCGGGCAACATCAGGAGGCGACATCGCTCGTGGCGGCTGATGGCTTTTGGCAACGGAACGGCGAGGCCTCGTGCAAGTAGCGCCGCAAGGTGCCATGCGCATGGGGCTAAACTCAGTACGTTCCGATTGCCATCGGTTGTTGCGGGCAACATCGGGAGGCGACATCGCTCGTGGCGGCTGATGGCTTTTGGCAACGGAATGGCGAGGCCTCGTGCAAGTAGCGCCGCAAGGTGCCGTGCGCATGGGGCTAAACTCAGTACGTTCCGATTGCCATCGGTTGTTGCGGGCAACATCGGGAGGCGACATCGCTCGTGGCGGCTGATGGCTTTTGGAAACGGAACGGCGAGGCCTCGTGCAAGTAGCGCCGCATGGTGCCGTGCGCATGGGGCTAAACCCAGTACGTTCCGATTGCCATCGGTTATTGCGGGCAACATCGGGTGGCGACATCGCTTGTGGCAGCTGATGGCTTTTGGAAACGGAACGGCGAGGCCTCGTGCAAGTAGCGCCGCAAGGTGCCGTGCGCATGGGGCTAAACTCATTACATTCCGATTGCCATCGGTTGTTGCGGGCAACATCGGGAGGCGACATCGCTCGTGGCGGCTGATGGCTTTTGGCAACGGAACGGCGAGGCCTCGTGCAAGTAGCGCCGCAAGGTGCCGTGCGCATGGGGCTAAACTCAGTACGTTCCGATTGCCATCGGTTGTTGCGGGCAACATCGGGAGGCGACATCGCTCGTAGCGGCTGATGGCTTTTGGCAACGGAACGGCGAGGCCTCGTGCAAGTAGCGCCGCAAGGTGCCGTGCGCATGGGGCTAAACTCAGTACGTTCCGATTGCCATCGGTTGTTGCGGGCAACATCGGGAGGCGACATCGCTCGTGGCGGCTGATGGCTTTTGGAAACGGAACGGCGAGGCCTCGTGCAAGTAGCGCCGCAAGGTGCCGTGCGCATGGGGGTAAACTCAGTACGTTCTGATTGCCATCGGTTATTGCGGGCAACATCGGGAGGTGACATCGCTTGTGGTGGCTAATGGCTTTTGGAAACGGAACGGCGAGGCCTCGTGCAAGTAGCGCCGCAAGGTGCCGTGCGCATGGGGCTAAACTCATTGCGTTCCGATTGCCATCGGTTGTTGCGGGCAACATCGGGAGGCGACATCGCTCGTAGCGGCTGATGGCTTTTGGCAACGGAACGGCGAGGCCTCGTGCAAGTAGCGCCGCAAGGTGCCGTGTGCATGGGGCTAAACTCAGTACGTTCCGATTGCCATCGGTTGTTGCGGGCAACATCGGGAGGCGACATCGCTCGTGGCGGCTGATGGCTTTTGGCAACGGAACGGCGAGGCCTCGTGCAAGTAGCGCCGCAAGGTGCCGTGCGCATGGGGCTAAACTCAGTACATTCTGATTGCCATCGGTTGTTGCGGGCAACATCAGGAGGCGACATCGCTCGTGGCGGCTGATGGCTTTTGGCAACGGAACGGCGAGGCCTCGTGCAAGTAGCGCCGCAAGGTGCCATGCGCATGGGGCTAAACTCAGTACGTTCTGATTGCCATCGGTTGTTGCGGGCAACATCGGGAGGCGACATCGCTCGTGGCGGCTGATGGCTTTTGGCAACGGAACGGCGAGGCCTCGTGCAAGTAGCGCCGCAAGGTGCCGTGCGCATGGGGCTAAACTTAGTACGTTCCGATTGCCATCGGTTGTTGCGGGCAACATCGGGAGGCGACATCGCTCGTGGTGGCTGATGGCTTTTGGCAACGGAACGACGAGGCCTCGTGCAAGTAGCGCCGCAAGGTGCCGTGCGCATGGGGCTAAACTCAGTACGTTCCGATTGCCATCGGTTGTTGCGGGAAAGATCGGGAGGCGACATCGCTAGTGGCGGCTGATGGCTTTTGGAAACGGAACGGCGAGGCCTCGTGCAAGTAGCGCCGCAAGGTGCCGTGCGCATGGGGCTAAAACTCAGTACATTCCGATTGCCATCGGTTGTTGCGGGCAACATCGGGAGGCGACATCGCTCGTGGCGGCTGATGGCTTTTGGAAACGGAACGGCGAGGCCTCGTGCAAGTAGCGCCGCATGGTGCCGTGCGCATGGGGCTAAACCCAGTACGTTCCGATTGCCATCGGTTATTGCGGGCAACATCGGGTGGCGACATCGCTTGTGGCAGCTGATGGCTTTTGGAAACGGAACGGCGAGGCCTCGTGCAAGTAGCGCCGCAAGGTGCCGTGCGCATGGGGCTAAACTCATTACATTCCGATTGCCATCGGTTGTTGCGGGCAACATCGGGAGGCGACATCGCTCGTGGCGGCTGATGGCTTTTGGCAACGGAACGGCGAGGCCTCGTGCAAGTAGCGCCGCAAGGTGCCGTGCGCATGGGGCTAAACTCAGGTACGTTCCGATTGCCATCGGTTGTTGCGGGCAACATCGGGAGGCGACATCGCTCGTGGCGGCTGATGGCTTTTGGCAACGGAACAGCGAGGCCTCGTGCAAGTAGCGCCGCAAGGTGCCGTGCGCATGGGGCTAAACTCAGTACATTCCGATTGCCATCGGTTGTTGCGGGCAACATCGGGAGGCGACATCGCTCGTGGCGGCTGATGGCTTTTGGAAACGGAACGGCGAGGCCTCGTGCAAGTAGCGCCGCAAGGTGCCGTGCGCATGGGGGTAAACTCAGTACGTTCTGATTGCCATCGGTTATTGCGGGCAACATCGGGAGGTGACATCGCTTGTGGTGGCTAATGGCTTTTGGAAACGGAACGGCGAGGCCTCGTGCAAGTAGCGCCGCAAGGTGCCGTGCGCATGGGGCTAAACTCATTGCGTTCCGATTGCCATCGGTTGTTGCGGGCAACATCGGGAGGCGACATCGCTCGTAGCGGCTGATGGCTTTTGGCAACGGAACGGCGAGGCCTCGTGCAAGTAGCGCCGCAAGGTGCCGTGCGCATGGGGCTAAACTCAGTACGTTCCGATTGCCATCGGTTGTTGCGGGCAACATCGGGAGGCGACATCGCTCGTGGCGGCTGATGGCTTTTGGCAACGGAACGGCGAGGCCTCGTGCAAGTAGCGCCGCAAGGTGCCGTGCGCATGGGGCTAAACTCAGTACATTCTGATTGCCATCGGTTGTTGCGGGCAACATCAGGAGGCGACATCGCTCGTGGCGGCTGATGGCTTTTGGCAACGGAACGGCGAGGCCTCGTGCAAGTAGCGCTGCAAGGTGCCATGCGCATGGGGCTAAACTCAGTACGTTCTGATTGCCATCGGTTGTTGCGGGCAACATCGGGAGGCGACATCGCTCGTGGCGGCTGATGGCTTTTGGCAACGGAACGGCGAGGCCTCGTGCAAGTAGCTCCGCAAGGTGCCGTGCGCATGGGGCTAAAATCAGTACGTTCCGATTGCCATCGGTTGTTGCGGGCAACATCGGGAGGCGACATCGCTCATGGCGGCTGATGGCTTTTGGCAACGGAATGGCAAGGCCTCGTGCAAGTAGCGCCGCAAGGTGCCGTGCGCATGGGGCTAAACTCAGTACATTTCGATTGCCATCGGTCGTTGCGGGCAACATCGGGAGGTGATATCGCTCGTGGCAGTTGATGGCTTTTGGCAACGGAACGGTGAGGCCTCGTGCAAGTAGCGCCGCAAGGTGCCGTGCGCATGGGGCTAAACTCAGTACGTTCCGATTGCCATCGGTTGTTGCGGGCAACATCGGGAGGCGATATCGCTCGTGGCGGCTGATGGCTTTTGGAAACGGAACGGCGAGGCCTCGTGCAAGTAGCGCCGCAAGGTGCCGTGCGCATGGGGGTAAACTCAGTACGTTCTGATTGCCATCGGTTATTGCGGGCAACATCGGGAGGCGACATCGCTTGTGGTGGCTAATGGCTTTTGGAAACGGAACGGCGAGGCCTCGTGCAAGTAGCGCCGCAAGGTGCCGTGCGCATGGGGCTAAACTCATTGCGTTCCGATTGCCATCGGTTGTTGCGGGCAACATCGGGAGGCGACATCACTCATGGCGGCTGATGGCTTTTGGCAACAGAACGGCGAGGCCTCGTGCAAGTAGCGCCGCAAGGTGCCGTGCGCATGGGGCTAAGCTCAGTACGTTCCGATTGCCATCGATTGTTGTAGGCAACATCGGGAGGCGACATCGCTCGTGGCGACTGATGGTTTTTGGCAACGGAACGGCGAGGCCTAGTGCAAGTAGCGCCGCAAGGTGCCGTGCGCACGGGGCTAAGCTAAGTATGTGCCGATTGCCATCGGTTGTTGTGAGTTGTGTCTGGCATCGCTCTTGGCAGCTGATGGCTTTTGGCAACGGAATGGCGAGCCCTCATGCACGTAGCGCTGCAAGGTGCCGTGCGCATGGGGCTAAGCTAAGTACGTTCCGATTGCCATCGGTTGTTGCGGGCAACATCGGGAGGCGACATCGCTCGTGGCGGCTGATGGCTTTGGGCAACGGAACGGCGAGGCCTCGTGCAAGTAGCGCCGCAAGGTGCCGTGCGCATGGGGCTAAACTCAGTACGTTCCGATTGCCATCGGTTGTTGCGGGCAACATCGGGAGGTGACATCGCTCGTGGCAGCTGATGGCTTTTGGCAACGGAACGGCGAGGCCTCGTGCAAGTAGCGCCGCAAGGTGCTGTGCGCACGGGGCTAAACTCAGTACGTTCCGATTGCCATCGGTTGTTGCGGGCAACATCGGGAGGCGACATCGCTCGTGGCGGCTGATGGCTTTTGGCAACGGAACAGCGAGGCCTCGTGCAAGTAGCGCCGCAAGGTGCCGTGCGCATGGGGCTAAACTCAGTACGTTCCAATTGCCATCGGTTGTTGCGGACAACATCGGGAGGCGACATCGCTCGTGGCGATGATGGCTTTTGGCAACGGAACGGCGAGACCTCGTGCAAGTAGCGCCGCAAGGTGCCGTGCGCATGGGGCTAAACTCAGTACGTTCCGATTGCCATCGGTTGTTGCGGGCAACATCGGGAGGCGACATCGCTCGTGGCGGCTGATGGCTTTTGACAACGGAACGGCGAGGCCTCGTGCAAGTAGCGCCGCAAGGTGCCGTGCGCATAGGGCTAAACTCAGTACGTTCCGATTGCCATCGGTTGTTGCGGACAACATCGGGAGGCGACATCGCTCGTGGTGGTGATGGCTTTTGGCAACGGAACGGCGAGGCCTCGTGCAAGTAGCGCCGCAAGGTGCCGTGCGCATGGGGCTAAACTCAGTACGTTCCGATTGCCATCGATTGTTGCGGGAAAGATCGGGAGGCGACATCGCTCGTGGCGGCTGATGGCTTTTGGCAACGGAACGGCGAGGCCTCGTGCAAGTAGCGCCGCAAGGTGCCGTGCGCATGGGGCTAAACTCAGTACATTCTGATTGCCATCGGTTGTTGCGGGCAACATCAGGAGGCGACATCGCTCGTGGCGGCTGATGGCTTTTGGCAACGGAACGGCGAGGCCTCGTGCAAGTAGCGCCGCAAGGTGCCATGCGCATGGGGCTAAACTCAGTACGTTCCGATTGCCATCGATTGTTGCGGGCAACATCGGGAGGCGACATCGCTCGTGGCGGCTGATGGCTTTTGGCAACGGAACGGCGAGGCCTCGTGCAAGTAGCGCCGCAAGGTGCCGTGCACATGGGGCTAAACTCAGTACGTTCCGATTGCCATCGGTTATTGCGGGCAACATCGGGAGGCGACATCGCTCGTGGCGGCTGATGGCTTTTGGCAACGGAATGGCAAGGCCTCGTGCAAGTAGCGCCGCAAGGTGCCGTGCGCATGGGGCTAAACTCAGTACATTTCGATTGCCATCGGTCGTTGCGGGCAACATCGGGAGGCGACATCGCTCGTGGCAGTTGATGGCTTTTGGCAACGGAACGGTGAGGCCTCGTGCAAGTAGCGCCGCAAGGTGCCGTGCGCATGGGGCTAAACTCAGTACGTTCCGATTGCCATCGGTTGTTGCGGGCAACATCGGGAGGCGACATCGCTCATGGCGGCTGATGGCTTTTGGAAACGGAACGGCGAGGCCTCGTGCAAGTAGCGCCGCAAGGTGCCGTGCGCATGGGGCTAAACTCAGTACGTTCCGATTGCCATCGGTTGTTGCGGGCAACATCGGGAGGCGACATCGCTCGTGGCGGCTGATGGCTTTTGGCAACGGAACGGCGAGGCCTCGTGCAAGTAGCGCCGCAAGGTGCCGTGCGCATGGGGCTAAACTCAGTACATTCTGATTGCCATCGGTTATTGCGGGCAACATCGGGAGGTGACATCGCTTGTGGTGGCTAATGGCTTTTGGAAACGGAACGGCGAGGCCTCGTGCAAGTAGCGCCGCAAGGTGCCGTGCGCATGGGGCTAAACTCATTGCGTTCCGATTGCCATCGGTTGTTGCGGGCAACATCGGGAGGCGACATCGCTCGTAGCGGCTGATGGCTTTTGGCAACGGAACGGCGAGGCCTCGTGCAAGTAGCGCCGCAAGGTGCCGTGCGCATGGGGCTAAACTCAGTACGTTCCGATTGCCATCGGTTGTTGCGGGCAACATCGGGAGGCGACATCGCTCGTGGCGGCTGATGGCTTTTGGCAACGGAACAGCGAGGCCTCGTGCAAGTAGCGCCGCAAGGTGCCGTGCGCATGGGGCTAAACTCAGTACATTCTGATTGCCATCGGTTGTTGCGGGCAACATCAGGAGGCGACATCGCTCGTGGCGGCTGATGGCTTTTGGCAACGGAACGGCGAGGCCTCGTGCAAGTAGCGCCGCAAGGTGCCATGCGCATGGGGCTAAACTCAGTACGTTCCGATTGCCATCGATTGTTGCGGGCAACATCGGGAGGCGACATCGCTCGTGGCGGCTGATGGCTTTTGGCAACGGAACGGCGAGGCCTCGTGCAAGTAGCGCCGCAAGGTGCCGTGCACATGGGGCTAAACTCAGTACGTTCCGATTGCCATCGGTTATTGCGGGCAACATCGGGAGGCGACATCGCTCGTGGCGGCTGATGGCTTTTGGCAACGGAATGGCAAGGCCTCGTGCAAGTAGCGCCGCAAGGTGCCGTGCGCATGGGGCTAAACTCAGTACATTTCGATTGCCATCGGTCGTTGCGGGCAACATCGGGAGGCGACATCGCTCGTGGCAGTTGATGGCTTTTGGCAACGGAACGGCGAGGCCTCGTGCAAGTAGCGCCGCAAGGTGCCGTGCGCATGGGGCTAAACTCAGTACGTTCCGATTGCCATCGGTTGTTGCGGGCAACATCGGGAGGCGACATCGCTCATGGCGGCTGATGGCTTTTGGAAACGGAACGGCGAGGCCTCGTGCAAGTAGCGCCGCAAGGTGCCGTGCGCATGGGGCTAAACTCAGTACGTTCCGATTGCCATCGGTTGTTGCGGGCAACATCGGGAGGCGACATCGCTCGTGGCGGCTGATGGCTTTTGGCAACGGAACGGCGAGGCCTCGTGCAAGTAGCGCCGCAAGGTGCCGTGCGCATGGGGCTAAACTCAGTACATTCTGATTGCCATCGGTTATTGCGGGCAACATCGGGAGGTGACATCGCTTGTGGTGGCTAATGGCTTTTGGAAACGGAACGGCGAGGCCTCGTGCAAGTAGCGCCGCAAGGTGCCGTGCGCATGGGGCTAAACTCATTGCGTTCCGATTGCCATCGGTTGTTGCGGGCAACATCGGGAGGCGACATCGCTCGTAGCGGCTGATGGCTTTTGGCAACGGAACGGCGAGGCCTCGTGCAAGTAGCGCCGCAAGGTGCCGTGCGCATGGGGCTAAACTCAGTACGTTCCGATTGCCATCGGTTGTTGCGGGCAACATCGGGAGGCGACATCGCTCGTGGCGGCTGATGGCTTTTGGCAACGGAACGGCGAGGCCTCGTGCAAGTAGCGCCGCAAGGTGCCGTGCGCATGGGGCTAAACTCAGTACATTCTGATTGCCATCGGTTGTTGCGGGCAACATCAGGAGGCGACATCGCTCGTGGCGGCTGATGGCTTTTGGCAACGGAACGGCGAGGCCTCGTGCAAGTAGCGCCGCAAGGTGCCATGCGCATGGGGCTAAACTCAGTACGTTCTGATTGCCATCGGTTGTTGCGGGCAACATCGGGAGGCGACATCGCTCGTGGCGGCTGATGGCTTTTGGAAACGGAACGGCGAGGCCTCGTGCAAGTAGCGCCGCAAGGTGCCGTGCGCATGGGGGTAAACTCAGTACGTTCTGATTGCCATCGGTTATTGCGGGCAACATCGGGAGGCGACATCGCTTGTGGTGGCTAATGGCTTTTGGAAACGGAACGGCGAGGCCTCGTGCAAGTAGCGCCGCAAGGTGCCGTGCGCATGGGGCTAAACTCATTGCGTTCCGATTGCCATTGGTTGTTGCGGGCAACATCGGGAGGCGACATCGCTCGTAGCGGCTGATGGCTTTTGGCCACGGAACGGCGAGGCCTCGTGCAAGTAGCACCGCAAGGTGCCGTGCGCATGGGGCTAAGCTCAGTACGTTCCGATTGCCATCGATTGTTGTAGGCAACATCGGGAGGCGACATCGCTCATGGCGACTGATGGTTTTTGGCAACGGAACGGCGAGGCCTAGTGCAAGTAGCGCCGCAAGGTGCCGTGCGCACGGGGCTAAGCTAAGTATGTGCCGATTGCCATCGGTTGTTGTGAGTTGTGTCTGGCATCGCTCTTGGCAGCTGATGGCTTTTGGCAACGGAATGGCGAGGCCTCGTGCAAGTAGCGCCGCAAGGTGCCGTGCGCATGGGGCTAAACTCAGTACGTTCCGATTGCCATCGGTTGTTGCGGGCAACATCGGGAGGCGACATCGCTCGTGGCGGCTGATGGCTTTTGGCAACGGAACGGCGAGGCCTCGTGCAAGTAGCGCCGCAAGGTGCCGTGCGCATGGGGCTAAACTCAGTACGTTCCGATTGCCATCGGTTGTTGCGGGCAACATCGGGAGGTGACATCGCTCGTGGCAGCTGATGGCTTTTGGCAACGGAACGGCGAGGCCTCGTGCAAGTAGCGCCGCAAGGTGCTGTGCGCACGGGGCTAAACTCAGTACGTTCCGATTGCCATCGGTTGTTGCGGGCAACATCGGGAGGCGACATCGCTCGTGGCGGCTGATGGCTTTTGGCAACGGAACAGCGAGGCCTCGTGCAAGTAGCGCCGCAAGGTGCCGTGCGCATGGGGCTAAACTCAGTACGTTCCAATTGCCATCGGTTGTTGCGGACAACATCGGGAGGCGACATCGCTCGTGGCGATGATGGCTTTTGGCAACGGAACGGCGAGACCTCGTGCAAGTAGCGCCGCAAGGTGCCGTGCGCATGGGGCTAAACTCAGTACGTTCCGATTGCCATCGGTTATTGCGGGCAACATCGGGAGGCGACATCGCTCGTGGCGGCTGATGGCTTTTGACAACGGAACGGCGAGGCCTCGTGCAAGTAGCGCCGCAAGGTGCCGTGCGCATAGGGCTAAACTCAGTACGTTCCGATTGCCATCGGTTGTTGCGGACAACATCGGGAGGCGACATCGCTCGTGGTGGTGATGGCTTTTGGCAACGGAACGGCGAGGCCTCGTGCAAGTAGCGCCGCAAGGTGCCGTGCGCATGGGGCTAAACTCAGTACGTTCTGATTGCCATCGATTGTTGCGGGAAAGATCGGGAGGCGACATCGCTCGTGGCGGCTGATGGCTTTTGGCAACGGAACGGCGAGGCCTCGTGCAAGTAGCGCCGCAAGGTGCCGTGCGCATGGGGCTAAACTCAGTACATTCTGATTGCCATCGGTTGTTGCGGGCAACATCAGGAGGCGACATCGCTCGTGGCGGCTGATGGCTTTTGGCAACGGAACGGCGAGGCCTCGTGCAAGTAGCGCCGCAAGGTGCCATGCGCATGGGGCTAAACTCAGTACGTTCCGATTGCCATCGGTTGTTGCGGGCAACATCGGGAGGCGACATCGCTCGTGGCGGCTGATGGCTTTTGGCAACGGAATGGCAAGGCCTCGTGCAAGTAGCGCCGCAAGGTGCCGTGCGCATGGGGCTAAACTCAGTACATTTCGATTGCCATCGGTCGTTGCGGGCAACATCGGGAGGCGACATCGCTCGTGGCAGTTGATGGCTTTTGGCAACGGAACGGTGAGGCCTCGTGCAAGTAGCGCCGCAAGGTGCCGTGCGCATGGGGCTAAACTCAGTACGTTCCGATTGCCATCGGTTGTTGCGGGCAACATCGGGAGGCGACATCGCTCGTGGCGGCTGATGGCTTTTGGAAACGGAACGGCGAGGCCTCGTGCAAGTAGCGCCGCAAGGTGCCGTGCGCATGGGGGTAAACTCAGTACGTTCTGATTGCCATCGGTTATTGCGGGCAACATCGGGAGGCGACATCGCTTGTGGTGGCTAATGGCTTTTGGAAACGGAACGGCGAGGCCTCGTGCAAGTAGCGCCGCAAGGTGCCGTGCGCATGGGGCTAAACTCATTGCGTTCCGATTGCCATCGGTTGTTGCGGGCAACATCGGGAGGCGACATCGCTCGTAGCGGCTGATGGCTTTTGGCAACGGAACGGCGAGGCCTCGTGCAAGTAGCGCCGCAAGGTGCCGTGCGCATAGGGCTAAACTTAGTACGTTCCGATTGCCATCGGTTGTTGCGGGCAACATCGGGAGGCGACATCGCTCGTGGTGGCTGATGGCTTTTGGCAACGGAACGACGAGGCCTCGTGCAAGTAGCGCCGCAAGGTGCCGTGCGCATGGGGCTAAACTCAGTACGTTCCGATTGCCATCGGTTGTTGCGGGAAAGATCGGGAGGCGACATCGCTAGTGGCGGCTGATGGCTTTTGGAAACGGAACGGCGAGGCCTCGTGCAAGTAGCGCCGCAAGGTGCCGTGCGCATGGGGCTAAACTCAGTACATTCCGATTGCCATCGGTTGTTGCGGGCAACATCGGGAGGCGACATCGCTCGTGGCGGCTGATGGCTTTTGGAAACGGAACGGCGAGGCCTCGTGCAAGTAGCGCCGCATGGTGCCGTGCGCATGGGGCTAAACCCAGTACGTTCCGATTGCCATCGGTTATTGCGGGCAACATCGGGAGTCGACATCGCTTGTGGCAGCTGATGGCTTTTGGAAACGGAACGGCGAGGCCTCGTGCAAGTAGCGCCGCAAGGTGCCGTGCGCATGGGGCTAAACTCATTACGTTCCGATTGCCATCGGTTGTTGCGGGCAACATCGGGAGGCGACATCGCTCGTGGCGGCTGATGGCTTTTGGCAACGGAACGGCGAGGCCTCGTGCAAGTAGCGCCGCAAGGTGCCGTGCGCATGGGGCTAAACTCAGTACGTTCCGATTGCCATCGGTTGTTGCGGGCAACATCGGGAGGCGACATCGCTCGTGGCGGCTGATGGCTTTTGGCAACGGAACGGCGAGGCCTCGTGCAAGTAGCGCCGCAAGGTGCCGTGCGCATGGGGCTAAACTCAGTACGTTCCGATTGCCATCGGTTGTTGCGGGAGGCGACATCGCTCGTGGCGGCTGATGGCTTTTGGCAACGGAACGGCGAGGCCTCGTGCAAGTAGCGTCGCAAGGTGCCGTGCGCATGGGGCTAAACTCAGTACGTTCCGATTGCCATCGGTTGTTGCGGGCAACATCGGGAGGCGACATCGCTCGTGGTGGCTGATGGCTTTTGGCAACGGAACGGCGAGGCCTCGTGCAAGTAGCGCCGCAAGGTGCCGTGCGCATGGGGCTAAACTCAGTACGTTCCGATTGCCATCGGTTGTTGCGGGAAAGATCGGGAGGCGACATCGCTCGTGGCGGCTGATGGCTTTTGGCAACGGAACGGCGAGGCCTTGTGCAAGTAGCGCCGCAAGGTGTCGTGCGCATGGGGCTAAACTCAGTACGTTCCGATTGCCATCGGTTGTTGCGGGCAACATCGGGAGGCGACATCGCTCGTGGCAGCTGATGGCTTTTGGCAACGGAACGGCGAGGCCTCGTGCAAGTAGCGCCGCAAGGTGCCGTGCGCATGGGGCTAAACTCAGTACGTTCCGATTGCCATCGGTTGTTGCGGGAAACATCGGGAGGCGACATCGCTCGTGGCGGCTGATGGCTTTTGGCAACGGAACGGCGAGGCCTCGTGCAAGTAGCGCCGCAAGGTGCCGTGCGCATGGGGCTATACTCAGTACGTTCCGATTGCCATCGGTTGTTGCGGGCAACATCGGGAGGCGACATCGCTCGTGGGGGCTGATGGCTTTTGGCAACGGAACGGCGAGGCCTCGTGCAAGTAGCGCCGCAAGGTGCCGTGCGCATAGGGCTAAACTCAGTACGTTCTGTTTGCCATCGGTTGTTGTGAGTTGTGTCTGGCATCGCTCATGGCGGCTGATGGCTTTTGGCAACGGAACGGCGAGGCCTCGTGCAAGTAGCGCTGCAAGGTGCCATGCGCATGGGGCTAAGCTCAGTACGTTCCGATTGCCATCGATTGTTGCAGGCAACATCGGGAGGCGACATCGCTCGTGGCGACTGATGGCTTTTGGCAACGGAACGGCGAGGCCTCGTGCAAGTAGCGCCGCAAGGTGCCGTGCGCACGGGGCTAAGCTAAGTATGTGCCGATTGCCATCGGTTATTGTGAGTTGTGTCTGGCATCGCTCTTGGCGGCTGATGGCTTTTGGCAACGGAACGGCGAGGCCTCATGCACGTAGCGCCGCAAGGTGCCATGCGCATTGGGCTAAGCTAAGTACGTGACGATTGCCATCGATTGTTGGGTGCAACATCGGGTGGCGGCATCGCTCGTGGCAGCTGATGGCTTTTGGCAATGGAATGGTGAGGCCTCGTGCAAGTAGCGCCGCAAGGTGCCGTGCGCATGGGGCTGCCTACCACGTTAGGCCACATGGCTGCCTTCCAAGTGAACCCGGGAATTCCGGACCCCTATCGCCTAAAATTTTTCCGGACTATCAAATAAGACCTAAGGAACCATAGTCACCGCCCAACCATGATCATTCCCCATTTGTTGCGTTTTTCGGCCAAAAAACTAGAATTCCGCCCGATTACAATATTTTTGTGTGCTATTGCCCACCCTTCCAAGTGGTTCCGGGACCCCCGAACCCCGATCGCCTAAAAATTTTCCGGGCCATCAAATACGACCTAAGGAACCATAGTAACCACCCCGCCATGATCGTTCCTCATGTTTTGCGTTTTTCGGCCAAACAACTAGAATTCCGCGCGATCCCATATTTTTGTGTGTTATAGCCCACGCCTTCCGAGTGGTCCCGGGTCTCCCGACCCCTATCGCCTAAAATTTTTCCGGACTATCAAATAAGACCTAAGGAACCATAGTCACCGCCCAACCATGATCGTTTCTCATTTTTTGCATTTTTCGGCAAAAAAACTATAATTACGCCCGATTCCCATATTTTCGTGTGCTATACCCACGCCTTCCAAGTGGTCCGGGGAGCCGCGGACCCCGATCGCCTAAAAGTTTTCCGGACTATCAATTATGACCTAAGGTACCATAGTCACCGCCCCACCATGATCGTTCCAAATGCTTTGCATTTTTCGGCCAAAAAACTAGAACTCCGCGCGATTTGCTTATTTTCGTGTGCTATGGCTTACGCCTTCCGAGTGGTCCCGGGAGCCGTGGACCCCGATCGCCTAAAATTTTCCGGGTCATCAAATATGACCTAAGGAACCATAGTCACCGCCGCGCCATGATCGTTCCTCATTTATTGCGTTTTTCGCCCAAAAAACTAGAATTCCGCTCGATTACCATATTTTTGTGTGCTATTGCCCACGCCTTCCGAGTGGGCCGGGCCGTTGGACTCGGATCGCCTAAAAAATTTTCGGGCCATCAATTAGGACCAAAGGAACCATAGTCACCGCCTCGCCATGAGCGTTCCTCATTTTTTGCATTTTTTGGCCAAAAAACTAGAATTTCGCCCGATTCCCATATTTTTGTGTGCTATCGCCCACGCCTTCCGAGTGGGTCGGTCCCCCCTGAGCCGGATCGCTTTAAAATTTTCCGGACTATCAAATACGACCTAAGGAACCATAGTCACCTCCCCGCCATGATCGTTCCTAGTCTTTTGCGTTTTTCAGCCAATAAACTAGAATTCCGCGCGATTTCCATATTTTCGTGTGCTTTAGCCCACGCCTTCCAAGGGGTCCCGGGAACCCCGAACCCCGATCGCCTAAAAATTTTCCGGGTCATCAAATACGACATAAGGAACCATAGTATCTGCCCCGCCATGATCGTTCCTCATTTTTTGCATTTTTCGGCCAAACAACTAGAATTCCGCGCGATTCCCATATTTTTGTGTGTTATAGCCCACGCCTTCCGAGTTGTCCCGGGACCTCCTGACCCCTATCGCCTAAAAATTTTCCGGGCAATCAAATACGACCTAAGGAACCATAGTATCCGCCCCGCCATGATCGTTCCTAGTCTTTTGCGTTTTTCAGCCAAAAAACAAGAATTCCGCGCGATTTCCATATTTTCGTGTGCTTTAGCCCACGCCTTCCAAGGGGTCCCGGGAACCCCGAACCCCGATCGCCTAAAAATTTTCCGGGCCATCAAATATGACCTAATGAACCATAGTAACCACCCCACCATGATCGTTCCTTATTTTTTGCATTTTTCGGCCAAACAACTAGAATTACGCGTGATTCCCATATTTTTGTGTGTTATAGCCCACACCTTCCGAGTGGTCCCGGGACCTCCGGACCCCTATCGCCTAAAATTTTTCCGGACTATCAAATACGACCTAAGGAACCATAGTATCAGCCCCACCATGATCGTTCCTCATTTTTTGCATTTTTCGGCCAAACAACTAGAATTCCGCGCGATCCCATATTTTTGTGTGTTATAGCCCACGCCTTCCGAGTGGTCCCGGGTCTCCGGACCCCTATCGCCTAAAATTTTTCCGGACTATCAAATAAGACCTAAGGAACCATAGTCACCGCCCAGCCATGATCGTTCCTAGTTTTTTCAATTTTTCGGCCAAAAAACTAGAATTCCGCGCGATTCCCATATTTTCGTGTCCTATAGCCCACGCCTTCCAAGTGAACCCGGGAATTCCGGACCCCTATCGCCTAAAATTTTTCCGGACTATCAAATACGACCTAAGGAACCATAGTCACCGCCCAGCCATGATCACTCCTCATTTGTTGCATTTTTCGGCCAAAAAACTAAAATTCTGCCCGATTACAATATTTTTGTGTGCTATTGCCCACCCTTCCAAGTGGTTCCGGGACCTCGGAACCCCGATCGCCTAAAATTTTTCCGGGCCTTCAAATACGACCTAAGGTACCATAGTCACCGCCCCGCCATGATCGTTCCTCATTTATTGCATTTTTCGCCCAAAAAACTAGAATTCCGCTCGATTACCATATTTTTGTGTGATACTGCCCACGCCTTCCGAGTGGGCCGGGCCGCCGGACTCGGATCACCTAAAAAATTTTCGGGTCATCAATTAGGACCTAAGGAACCATAGTCACCGCCTCGCCATGATCGTTCCTCATTTTTTGCATTTTTTGGCCATAAAACTAGAATTCCGCGCGATTCATATATTTTTGTGTGCTATCGCCCACGCCTTCCGAGTGGGTCGGAGCCCCCGGAGCCGGATCGCCTAAAAATTTTCCGGACTATAAAATACGACCTAAGGAACCATAGTCACCGCCCCGCCATGATCGTTCCTAGCCTTTTGCGTTTTTCAGCCAAAAAATTAGAATTCCGCCCGATTACAATATTTTTGTGTGCTTTAGCCCACGCCTTCCAAGGGGTCCCGGGAACCCCGAACCCCGATCGCCTAAAAATTTTCCGGGCCATCAAATACGACCTAAGGAACCATAGTAACCACCCCGCCATGACCGTTCCTCATTTTTTCGTTTTTCGGCCAAACAACTAGAATTCCGCGCGATTCCCATATTTTTGTGTGTTATAGCCCACGCCTTCCGAGTGGTCCCGGGACCTCCTGAGCCATATCGCCTAAAAATTTTCCGGACTATCAAATATGACCTAAGGAACCATAGTATCCGCCCCGCCATGATCGTTCCTCATTTTTGGCATTTTTCGGCCAAACAACTAGAATTCCGCGCGATCCCATATTTTTGTGTGTTATAGCCCACGCCTTCCGAGTGGTCCCGGGTCTCCGGACCCCTATCGCCTAAAATTTTTCCGGACTATCAAATAAGACCTAAGGAACCATAGTCACCGCCCAGCCATGATCGTTCATAGTTTTTTCCATTTTTCGGCCAAAAAACTAGAATTCCGCGCGATTCCCATATTTTCGTGTCCTATAGCCCACGCCTTCCAAGTGAACCCGGGAATTCCGGACCCCTATCGCCTAAAATTTTTCCGGACTATCAAATACGACCTAAGGAACCATAGTCACCGCCCAGCCATGATCACTCCTCATTTGTTGCGTTTTTCGGCCAAAAAACTAAAATTCCGCCCGATTACAATATTTTTGTGTGCTATTGCCCACCCTTCCAAGTGGTTCCGGGACCTCGGAACCCCGATCGCCTAAAATTTTTCCGGGCCTTCAAATACGACCTAAGGTACCATAGTCACCGCCCCGCCATGATCGTTCCTCATTTATTGCATTTTTCGCCCAAAAAACTAGAATTCCGCTCGATTACCATATTTTTGTGTGATACTGCCCACGCCTTCCGAGTGGGCCGGGCCGCCGGACTCGGATCACCTAAAAAATTTTCGGGCCATCAATTAGGACCTAAGGAACCATAGTCACCGCCTCGCCATGATCGTTCCTCATTTTTTGCATTTTTTGGCCAAAAAACTAGAATTCCGCGCGATTCATATATTTTTGTGTGCTATCGCCCACGCCTTCCGAGTGGGTCGGAGCCCCCGGAGCCGGATCGCCTAAAAATTTTCCGGACTATAAAATACGACCTAAGGAACCATAGTCACCGCCCCGCCATGATCGTTCCTAGCCTTTTGCGTTTTTCAGCCAAAAAATTAGAATTCCGCCCGATTACAATATTTTTGTGTGCTTTAGCCCACGCCTTCCAAGGGGTCCCGGGAACCCCGAACCCCGATCGCCTAAAAATTTTCCGGGCCATCAAATACGACCTAAGGAACCATAGTAACCACCCCGCCATGACCGTTCCTCATTTTTTCGTTTTTCGGCCAAACAACTAGAATTCCGCGCGATTCCCATATTTTTGTGTGTTATAGCCCACGCCTTCCGAGTGGTCCCGGGACCTCCTGAGCCATATCGCCTAAAAATTTTCCGGACTATCAAATACGACCTAAGGAACCATAGTATCCGCCCCGCCATGATCGTTCCTCATTTTTTGCGTTTTTCGGCCAAACAACTAGAATTCCGCGCGATTCCCATATATTTGTGTGTTATAGCCCACGCCTTCCGAGTGGTCCCGGGACCTCCGGACCCCTATCGCCTAATATTTTTCCAGACTATCAAATAAGAACGAAGGAACCATAGTCACCGCCCTGCCAAGATCTTTCCATATTTTTTGCATGTTACTGAAAAAGACCTAGAATTTTGCCCGATTCCCATATTTTCGTGTGCTATACCCACGCATTCCGAGTGGTCCCAAGAGCCGCGGACCCCGATCGCCTAAAATTTTTCCGGGCAATCAAATACGACCTAAGTAACCATATTATCCGCCCCGCCATGATCGTTCCTTATTTTTTGCGTTTTTTGGCCAAACAACTAGAATTCCGCGCGATTCCCATATTTTTGTGTGTTATAGCCCACACCTTCCGAGTGGTCCCGGGACCTCCGGACCCCTATCGCCTAAAATTTTTCCGGACTACCAAATACGACCTAAGGAACCATAGTATCCGCCCCGCCATGATCGTTCCTCATTTTTTGCGTTTTTCGGCCAAACAACTAGAATTCCGCGCGATCCCTTATTTTTGTGTGTATAGCCCACGCCTTCCGAGTGAACCCGGGAACTCCGGACCCCTATCGCCTAAAAATTTTCCGGACTATCAAATACGACCTAAGGAACCATAGTCACCGCCCAGCCATGATCATTCCTCATTTGTTGCATTTTTCGGCCAAAAAACTAGAATTCCGCCCGATTACAATATTTTTGTGTGCTATTACCCACCCTTCCAAGTGGTTCCGGGACCCCCGGACACCGACCGCCTAAAATTTTTCCGGGCCGTCAAATATAACCTAAGGAACCATAGTAACCGCCCCGCCATCATCGTTTCTCATTTTTTGCATTTTGCGGCCAAAAAACTAGAATTACGCCCGATTCCCATATTTTCGTGTGCTATACCCACGCCTTCCAAGTGGTCTGAGGAGCCGCGGACCCCGATCGCCTAAAATTTTTCCGGACTATCAAATACGACCTAAGGTACCATAGTCACCGCCCCACCATGATAGTTCCAAATGCTTTGCATTTTTCGGCCAAAAAACTAGAACTCCGCGAGATTTGCATATTTTAGTGTGCTATAGCTTACGCCTTCCGAGTGGTCCCGGGAGCCGTGGACCCCGATCGCCTAAAATTTTTCGGGCCATCAAATACGACCTAAGGAACCATAGTCACCGCCCCACCATGATCGTTCCTCATTACCATATTTTTGTGTGCTATTGCCCACGCCTTCCGAGTGGGCCGGGCCGCCGGACTCGGATCGCCTAAAAAATTTTCGGGCCATCAATTAGGACCTAAGGAACCATAGTCACCGCCTCGCCATGATCGTTCCTCATTTTTTGCATTTTTTGGCCAAAAAACTAGAATTCCGCCCGATTCCCATATTTTTGTGTGCTATCGCCCACGCCTTCCGAGTGGGTCGGCCCCCCCGGAGCCGGATCGCCTAAAAATTTTCCGGACTATCAAATACGACCTAAGGAACCATAGTCACCGCCCCGCCATGATCGTTCCTAGTCTTTTGCGTTTTTCAGCCAAAAAACTAGAATTCCGCGCGATTTCCATATTTTCGTGTGCTTTAGCACACGCCTTCCAAGGGGTCCCGGGAACCCCGAACCCCGATCGCCTAAAAATTTGTCGGGCCATCAAATATGACCAAAGGAACAATAGGAACCACCCCGCCATGACCGTTCCTCATTTTTTGCGGTTTTCGGCCAAACAACTAGAATTCCGCGTGATTCCCATATTTTTGTGTGTTATAGCCCACGCCTTCCAAGTGGTCCCTGGACCTCCTGACCCCTATCGCCTAAAATTTTTCCGGACTATCAAATACGACCTAAGGAACCATAGTATCCGCCCCGCCATGATCGTTCCTCATTTTTTGCGTTTTTCGGCCAAACAACTAGAATTCCGCGCGATCCCATATTTTTGTGTGTTATAGCCCACGCCTTCCAAGTGAACCCGGGAACTCCGGACCCCTATCGCCTAAAATTTTTCCAGACTATCAAATATGACCTAAGGAACCATAGTCACCGCCCAGCCATGATCATTCCTCATTTGTTGCGTTTTTCGGCCAAAAAACTAGAATTCCGCCCGATTTCAATTTTTTTGTGTGCTATTGCCCACCCTTCCAAGTGGTTTCGGCACCCCCGGACCCCGATCGCCTAAAATTTTTCCGGGCCGTCAAATACAACCTAAGGAAAAGTAGTAACCGCCCCGCCATCATCGTTTCTCATTTTTTGCATTTTTCGGCCAAATAACTAGAATTACGCCCGATTCCCATATTTTCGTGTGCTATACCCACGCCTTCCAAGTGGTCCGGGGAGCCGTGGACCCCGATCGCCTAAAATTTTTCCGGACTATCAAATACGACCTAAGGTACCATAGTCACCGCCCCACCATGATCGTTCCAAATGCTTTGCATTTTTCGGCCAAAAAACTAGAACTCCGCGCGATTTGCTTATTTTCGTGTGCTATAGCTTACGCCTTCCGAGTGGTCCCGGGAGCCGTGGACCCCGATCGCCTAAAATTTTCCGGGCCATCAAATACGACCTAAGGAACCATAGTCACCGCCCCGCCATGATTGTTCCTCATTTATTGCGTTTTTCGGCCAAAAAACTAGAATTCCGCTCGATTACCATATTTTTGTGTGCTATTGCCCACGCCTTCCAAGTGGGCCGGGCCGCCGGACTTGGATTGCCTAAAAAATTTTCGGGCAATCAATTAAGACATAAGGAACCATAGTCACCGCCTTGCGATGATCGTTCCTCATTTTTTGCATTTTTTGGCCAAAAAACTAGAATTTAGCCCGATTCCCATATTTTTGTGTGCTATCGCCCACTCCTTCCGTGTGGGTCGGGCCCCCGGAGCCGGATCGCCTAAAAATTTTACGGACTATAAAATACGACCTAAGGAACGATAGTCACCGCCCCGCCATGATCATTCCTAGTCTTTTGCGTTTTTCAGCCAAAAAACTAGAATTCCGTGCATTTTCCATATTTTCGTGTGCTTTAGCCCACGCCTTCCAAGGGGTCCCGGGAACCCCGAACCCCGATCGCCTAAAAATTTTCGGGCCATCAAATACGACCTAAGGTACCATAGTAACCACCCCGCCATGACCGTTCCTCATTTTTTGCGTTTTTAGCCCAAACAACTAGAATTCTGCGCGATTCCCATATTTTTGTATGTTATAGCCCACGCCTTCCGAGTGGTCCCGGGACCTCCGGACCCCTATCGCCTAAAATTTTTCCGGACTATCAAATATGACCTAAGGAACCATAGTATCCGCCCCGCCATGATCGTTCCTCATTTTTTGCGTTTTTCGGCCAAACAACTAGAATTCCGCACGATTCCCAAATTTTTGTGTGTTATAGCCCACGCCTTCCGAGTGGTCCCGGGACCTCCGGACCCTTATCGCTTAATATTTTTCCGGACTATCAAATAAGACCAAAGGAACCATAGTCACCGCCCTGCCAAGATCTTTCCACATTTTTCGCATGTTACTCAAAAAAGACCTAGAACTTCGCCCGATTCCCATATTTTCGTGTGCTATACCCACGCATACCGAGTGGTCCCAAGAACCGCGGACTCCGATCGCCTAAAATTTTTCCGGGCAATCAAATACGACCTAAGGAACCATAGTATCCGCCCCGCCATGATCGTTCCTTATTTTTTGCATTTTTCAGCCAAACAACTAGAATTCCGCGCGATTCTCATATTTTTGTGTGTTATAGCCCACACCTTCCGAGTGGACCCGGGACCTCCGGACCCCTATCGCCTAAAATTTTTCCGGACTATCAAATATGACCTAAGGAACCATTGTATCCGCCCCGCCATGATCGTTCCTCATTTTTTGCGTTTTTCGGCCAAATAACTAGAATTCCGCGCGATCCCATATTTTTGTGTGTTATAGCCCACGCCTTCCGAGTGGTCCCGGGTCTCCGGACCCCTATCGTCTAAAATTTTTCCGGACTATCAAATACGACCGAAGGAATCATAGTCACCGCCCAGCCATGATTGTTCCTAGTTTTTTTCCATTTTTCGGCCAAAAAACTAGAATTCCGCGCGATTCCCATATTTTCTTGTCCTATAGCCCACGCCTTCCAAGTGAACCCGGGAACTCCGGACCCCTATCGCCTAAAATTTTTCCGGACTATCAAATACAACCTAAGGAAACATAGTCACCGCCCAGCCATGATCGTTCCTCATTTGTTGCGGTTTTTAGCCAAAAAACTAGAATTCCGTGCGTTTTCTATATTTTCGTGTGCTTTAGCCCACGCCTTCCAAGGGGTCCCGGGAACCCCGAACCCCGATCGCCTAAAAATATTTCGGGCCATCAAATACGACCTAAGGTACCATAGTAACCACCCCGCCATGACCGTTTCTCAGTTTTTGTGTTTTTCGGCCAAACAACTAGAATTCCGCACGATTCCCATATTTTTGTGTGTTATAGCCCACGCCTTCCAAGTTAACCCGGGAACTCCGGACCCCTATCGCCTAAAATTTTTCTGGACTATCCAATACGACCTAAGGAACCATAGTCACCGCCCAGCCATGATCATTCCTCATTTGTTGCGTTTTTCGGCCAAAAAACTAGAATTCCGCCCGATTACAATATTTTTGTGTGCTATTGCCCACCCTTCCAAGTGGTTCCGGGACCCTCGGACCCCGATCGCCTAAAATTTTTTCGGGCCGTCAAATATGACCTAATGAACCATAGTAACCGCCCCGCAATCATCGTTTCTCATTTTTTGCATTTTTCGGCCAAAAAACTAGAATTACGCCTGATTCCCATATTTTCGTGTGCTATACCCACGCCTTCCAAGTGGTCCGGGGAGCCGCGGACCCCGATCGCCTAAAATTTTCCGGGCCATCAAATACGACCTAAGGAACCATAGTCACCGCCCCGCCATGATCGTTCCTCATTTATTGCATTTTTCGGCCAAAAAACTAGAATTCCGCTCGATTACCATATTTTTGTGTGCTATTGCCCAAGCCTTCCGAGTGGGCCGGGCCGCCTAAAAAATTTTCGGGCCATCAATTAGGACCTAAGGAACCATAGTCACCGCCTGGCCATGATCATTCCTCATTTTTTGCATTTTTTGGCCAAAAAACTAGAATTCCGCCCGATTCCCATATTTTTGTGTGCTATCGCCCACGCCTTCCGAGTGGGTCGGGCCCCCCGGAGACGGATCGCCTAAAAATTTTCCGGACTATAAAATACGACCTAAGGAACAATAGTCACTGCCCTGCCATGATCGTTCCTAGTCTTTTGCGTTTTTCAGCCAAAAAACTAGAATTCCGCACGATTTCCATATTTTCGTGTGCTTTATCCCACGCCTTCCAAGGGGTCCCGGGAACCCCGAACCCCGATCGCCTAAAAATTTTCCGGGCCATTAAATACGACCTAAGGAACCATAGTAACTACCCCACCATGACCTTTCCTCATTTTTTGCGTTTTTCGGCCAAACAACTAGAATTCCGCGCGATTCCCATATTTTTGTGTGTTACAGCCCACGCCTTCCGAGTGTTCCCTGGACCTCCTGACCCCTATCGCCTAAAATTTTTCCGGACTATCAAATACGACCTAAGGAACCATAGTATCCGCCCTGCCATGATCGTTCCTCATTTTTTGCATTTTTCGGCCAAACAACTAGAATTCCGCGCGATTCCCATATTTTTGTGTGTTATAGCCCACGCCTTCCGAGTGGTCCCGGGACCTCCGGACCCCTATCGCCTAATATTTTTCCGGACTATCAAATAATACCAAAGGAACCATAGTCACCGCCCTGCCAAGATCTTTCCACATTTTTTGCATGTTACTGAAAAAGACCTAGAATTTCGCCCGATTCCCATATTTTCGTGTGCTATACCCACGCATTCCGAGTGGTCCCAAGAGCCGCGGACCCCGATCGCCTAAAATTTTTCCGAGCAATCAAATACGACCTAAGGAACCATAGTATCCGCCCCGCCATGATCATTCCTTATTTTTTGCATTTTTCGGCCAAAAAACTAGAATTCCGCCCGATTCCCATATTTTTGTGTGTTATAGCCCACACCTTCCGAGTGGTCCCGGGACCTCCGGACCCCTATCGCCTAAAATTTTTCTGGAGTATCAAATACGACCTAAGGAACCATAGTATCTGCCCCGCCATGATCGTTCCTCATTTTTTGCGTTTTTCGGCCAAACAACTAGAATGCCGCACGATTCCCATATTTTTGTGTGTTATAGCCCACGCCTTCCAAGTTAACCCGGGAACTCCGGACCCCTATCGCCTAAAAATTTTCCGGACTATCCAATACGACCTAAGGAACCATAGTCACCGCCCAACCATGATCATTCCTCATTTGTTGCGTTTTTCGGCCAAAAAACTAGAATTTCGCTCGATTACAATATATTTGTGTGCTATTGCCCACCCTTCCAAGTGGTTCCGGGACCCTCGGACCCCGATCGCCTAAAATTTTTTTGGGCCGTCAAATACGACCTAAGGAACCATAGTAACCGCCCCACCATCATCGTTTCTCATTTTTTGCATTTTTCGGCCGAAAAACTAGAATTACGCCCGATTCCCATATTTTCGTGTGCTATACCCACGCCTTCCAAGTGGTCCGGGGAGCCACGGACCCCGATCGCCTAAAATTTTTCGGGCCATCAAATACGACCTAAGGAACCATAGTCACCGCCCCGCCATGATCGTTCCTCATTTATTGCATTTTTCGGCCAAAAAACTAGAATTCCGCTCGATTACCATATTTTTGTGTGCTATTGCCCAAGCCTTCCGAGTGGGCCAGGCCGCCGGACTCGGATCGCCTAAAATATTTTCGGGCCATCAATTAGGACCTAAGGAACCATAGTCACCACCTCGCCATGATCGTTCCTCATTTTTTGCATTTTTTGGCCAAAAAACTAGAATTTCGCCCGATTCCCATATTTTTGTGTGCTATCGCCCACGCCTTCCGAGTGGGTCGGGCTCCCCGGAGACGGATCGCCTAAAAATTTTCCGGACTATAAAATACGACCTAAGGAACCATAGTCACTGCCCCACCATGATCGTTCCTAGTCTTTTGCATTTTTCAGCCGAAAAACTAGAATTCCGCACGATTTCCATATTTCGTGTGATTTATCCCACGCCTTCCAAGGGGTCCCGGGAACCCCGAACCACGATCGCCTAAAAATTTTCTGGGCCATCAAATACGACCTAAGGTACCATAGTAACCACCCCGCCATGACCGTTCCTCATTTTTTGTGTTTTTCGGCCAAACAACTAGAATTCCGCAGGATTCCCATATTTTTGTGTGTTATAGCCCACGCCTTCCGAGTGGTCCCGGGACCTCCTAACCCCTATCGCCTAAAATTTTTCCGGACTATCAAATACGACCTAAGGAACCATAGTATCCGCCCCGCCATGATCGTTCCTCATTTTTTGTGTTTTTCGGCCAAACAACTAGAATTCCGCACGATTCCCATATTTTTGTGTGTTATAGCCCACGCCTTCCAAGTTAACCCGGGAACTCCGGATCCCTATCGCCTAAAAATTTTCCGGACTATCAAATACAACCTAAGGAACCATAGTCACCGCCCAGCCATGATCATTCCTCATTTGTTGCATTTTTTGGCCAAAAAACTAGAATTCCGCTCGATTACAATATATTTGTGTGCTATTGCCCACCCTTCCAAGTAGTTCCGGGACCCCCGGACCCCGATCGCCTAAAATTTTCCCGGGCCGTCAAATACGACCTAAGGAACCATAGTAATCGCCCCGCCATCATCGTTTATCATTTTTTGCATTTTTCGGCCAAAAAACTAGAATTACGCCCGATTCCCATATTTTCGTGTGCTATACCCACGCCTTCCAAGTGGTCCGGGGAGCCGCGGACCCCGATCGCCTAAAATTTTCTGGGCCATCAAATATGACCTAAGGAACCATAGTCACCGCCCCGCCATGATCGTTCCTCATTTATTGCATTTTTCGGCCAAAAAACTAGAATTCCGCTCGATTACCATATTTTTGTGTGCCATTGCCCAAGCCTTCCGAGTGGGCCGGGCCGCCGGACTCGGATCGCCTAAAAAATTTTCGGGCCATCAATTAGGATCTAAGGAACCATAGTCACCGCCTCGCCATGATCGTTCCTCATTTTTTGTATTTTTTGGCCAAAAAACTAGAATTCCGCCCGATTCCCATATTTTTGTGTGCTATCGCCCACGCCTTCCGAGTGGGTCGGGCCCCCCGGAGACGGATCGCCTAAAAATTTTCTGGACTATAAAATATGGCCTAAGGAACCATAGTCACTGCCCTGCCATGATCGTTCCTAGTCTTTTGCGTTTTTCAGCCAAAAAACTAGAATTCCGCATGATTTCCATATTTTCGTGTGCTTTATCCCACGCCTTCCAAGGGGTCCCGGGAACCCCGAACCCCGATCGCCTAAAAAATTTTCGGGCCATTAAATACGACCTAAGGAACCATAGTAACCACCCCGCCATGACCGTTCCTCATTTTTTGCGTTTTTCGGCCAAACAACTAGAATTCCGCGCGATTCCCATATTTTCGTGTGTTATAGCCCACGCCTTCCGAGTGGTCCCGGGACCTCCGGACCCCTATCGCCTAATAATTTTCCGGACTATCAAATAATACCAAAGGAATCATAGTCACCGCCCTGCCAAGATCTTTCCACATTTTTTGCATGTTACTGAAAAAGACCTAGAATTTCGCCCGATTCCCATATTTTCGTGTGCTATACCCACGCATTCCGAGTGGTCCCAAGAGCCGCGGACCCCGATCGCCTAAAATTTTTCCGGGCAATCAAATACAACCTAAGGAACCATAGTATCCGCCCCGACCATGATCGTTCCTTATTTTTTGCATTTTTCGGCCAAAAAACTAGAATTCCGCGCGATTCCCATATTTTTGTGTGTTATAGCCCACACCTTCCGAGTGGTCCCGGGACCTCCGGACCCCTATCGCCTAAAATTTTTCTGGACTATCAAATACGACCTAAGGAACCATAGTATCCGCCCCGCCATGATCGTTCCTCATTTTTTGCAATTTTTCGGCCAAACAACTAGAATTCCGCGCGATCCCATATTTTTGTGTGTTATAGCCCACGCCTTCCGAGTGGTCCCGGGTCTCCGGACCCCTATCACCTACAATTTTTCCGGACTATCAAATACGACCTAAGGAAGCATAGTCACCGCCCAGCCATGATCGTTCCTAGTTTTTTCCGTTTTTCGGCCAAAAAACTAGAATTCCGCGCGATTCCCATATTTTCGTGTCCTATAGCCCACGCCTTCCAAGTTAACCCGGGAACTCCGGACCCCTATCGCCTAAAATTTTTCCGAACTATCAAATACGACCTAAGGAACCATAGTCACCGCCCAGCCATGATCATTCCTCATTTGTTGTGTTTTTCGGCAAAAAAACTAGAATTCCGCCCGATTACAATTTGTTTGTGTGCTATTGCCCACCCTTCCAAGTGGTTCCGGGACCCCCGGACCCCGATCGCCTAAAATTTTTTCGGGCCGTCAAATACGACCTAAGGAACCATAGTAACCGCCCCGCCATCATCGTTTCTCATTTTTTGCATTTTTCGGCCAAAAAACTAGAATTACGCCCGATTCCCATATTTTCGTGTGCTATACCCACGCCTTCCAAGTGGTCCGGGGAGCCGCGGACCCCGATCGCCTAAAATTTTCTGGGCAATCAAATACGACCTAAGGAACCGTAGTCACCGCCCCACCATGATCGTTCCTCATTTATTGCATTTTTCGGCCAAAAAACTAGAATTCCGTTCGATTACCATATTTTTGTGTGCTATTGCCCAAGCCTTCCGAGTGGGCCGGGCCGCCTAAAAAATTTTTGGGCCATCAATTAGGACCTAAGGAACCATAGTCACCGCCTCGCCATGATCGTTCCTCATTTTTTACATTTTTTGGCCAAAAAACTAGAATTCCGCCCGATTCCCATATTTTTGTGTGCTATCGCCCACGCCTTCCGAGTGGGTCAGGCCCCTGGAGAAGGATCGCCTAAAAATTTTTCGGACTATAAAATACGACCTAAGGCACCATAGTCACTGCCCCGCCATGATCGTTCCTAGTCTTTTGTGTTTTTCAGCCAAAAAACTAGAATTACGAACGATTTCCATATTTTCGTGTGCTTTATCCCACGCCTTCCAAGGGGTCCCGGGAACCCCGAACCCCGATCGCCTAAATATTTTCCAGGTCATTAAATACTACCTAAGGAACCATTGTAACCACCCCGCCATGACCGCTCCTCATTTTTTGCGTTTTTCGGCCAAACAACTAGAATTCCGCGCAATTCCCATATTTTTGTGTGTTATAGCCCACGCCTTCCGAGTGGTCCCGGGACCTCCTGACCCCTATCGCCTAAAATTTTTCCGGACTATCAAATACGACCTAAGGAACCATAGTATCCGCCCCGCCATGATCGTTCCTCATTTTTTGCGTTTTTCGGCCAAACAACTAGAATTCCGCGCGATTCCCATATTTTTGTGTGTTATAGCCCATGCCTTCCGAGTGGTCCCGGGACCTCCTGACCCCTATCGCCTAAAATTTTTCCGGACTATCAAATACGACCTAAGGAACCATAGTATCCAGCCCCGCCATGATCGTTCCTCATTTTTTGCGTTTTTCGGCCAAACAACTAGAATTCCGCGCGATTCCCATATTTTTATGTGTTATAGCCCACGCCTTCCGAGTGGTCCCGGGACCTCCGGACCCCTATCGCCTAATATTTTTCTGGACTATCAAATAATACCAAAGGAACCATAGTCACCGCCCTGCCAAGATCTTTCCACATTTTTTGCATGTTACTGAAAAAGACCTAGAATTTCGCCCGATTCCCATATTTTCGTGTGCTATACCCACGCATTCCGAGTGGTCCCAAGAGCCGCGGACCCCGATCGCCTAAAATTTTTCCGGGCAATCAAATACGACCTAAGGAACCATAGTATCCGCCCCGCCTTGATCGTTCCTTATTTTTTGCATTTTTCGGCCAAAAAACTAGAATTCCGCGCGATTCCCATATTTTTGTGTGTTGTAGCCCACACCTTCCGAGTGGTCCCGGGACCTCCGGACCTCTATCGCCTAAAATTTTTCCGGACTATCAAATACGACCTAAGGAACCATAGTATCCACCCCGCCATGATCGTTCCTCATTTTTTGCGTTTTTCAGCCAAAAAACTAGAATTACGCGCGATTCCCATATTTTCGTGTCCTATAGCCCACGCCTTCCAAGTTAACCCGGGAACACCAGACCCCTATCGCCTAAAATTTTTCCGGACTATCAAATACGACCTAAGGAACCATAGTCACCGCCCAGCCATGATCATTCCTCATTTGTTGCGTTTTTCGGCCAAAAAACTAGAATTCCGCCCGATTACAATATTTTTTTGTGCTATTGCCCACCCTTCCAAGTGGTTCCGGGACCCCCGGACCCCGATCGCCTAAAATTTTTTCGGGCCGTCAAATACGACCTAAGGAACCATAGTAACCGCCCCGCCATCATCATTTCTCATTTTTTGCATTTTTCTGCCAAAAAACTAGAATTACGCCCGATTCTCATATTTTCGTGTGCTATACCCACGCCTTCCAAGTGGTCCGGGGAGCCGCGGACCCCGATCGCCTAAAATATTCTGGGCCATCAAATACGACCTAAGGAACCATAGTCACCGCCCCACCATGATCGTTCCTCATTTATTGCATTTTTCGGCCAAAAAACTAGAATTCCGCTTGATTACCATATTTTTGTGTGCTATTGCCCAAGCCTTCCGAGTGGGCCGGGCCGCCTAAAAAATTTTCGGGCCATCAATTAGGACCTAAGGAACCATAGTCACCGCCTCGCCATGATCGTTCCTCATTTTTTGCATTTTTTGGCCAAAAAACTAGAATTCCGCCCGATTCCCATATTTTTGTGTGCTATCGCCCACGCCTTCCGAGTGGGTCAGGCCCCCCGGAGAAGGATCGCCTAAAAATTTTCCGGACTATAAAATACGACCTAAGGAACCATAGTCACTGCCCCGCCATGATCGTTCCTAGTCTTTTGCGTTTTTCAGCCAAAAAACTAGAATTCCGAACGATTTCCATATTTTTGTGTGTTTTATCCCACGCCTTCCAAGGGGTCCCGGGAACCCCGAACCCCGATCGCCTAAAAGTTTTCCGGGCCATTAAATACGACCTAAGGAACCATAGTAACCACCCCGCCATGACCGTTCCTCATTTTTTGCGTTTTACGGCCAATCAACTAGAATTCCGCGCAATTCCCATATTTTTGTGAGTTATAGCCCACGCCTTCCGAGTGGTCCCGGGACCACCTGACCCCTATCGCCTAAAATTTTTCCGGACAATCAAATATGACCTAAGGAACCATAGTTTCTGCCCCGCCATGATCGTTCCTCATTTTTTGCGTTTTTCGGCCAAACAACTAGAATTCCGCGCGATTCCCATATTTTTGTGTGTTATAGCCCACGCCTTCCGAGTGGTTCCGGGACCTCCTGACCCCTATCGCCTAAAATTTTTTCCGGACTATCAAATACGACCTAAGGAACCATAGTATCCGCCCCACCATGATCGTTCCTCATTTTTTGCCTTTTTCGGCCAAACAACTAGAATTCCGCGTGATTCCCATATTTTTATGTGTTATAGCCCATGCCTTCCGAGTGGTCCCGGGACCTCCGGACCCCTATCGCCTAATATTTTTCCGGACTATCAAATAATACCAAAGGAACCATAGTCACCGCCCTGCCAAGATCTTTCCACATTTTTTGCATGTTACTGAAAAAGACCTAGAATTTCGCCCGATTCTCATATTTTCGTGTGCTATACCCACGCATTCCGAGTGGTCCCAAGAGCCGCGGACCCCGATCGCCAAAAATTTTTCCGGGCAATCAAATACGACCTAAGGAACCATAGTATCCGCCCCACCATGATCGTTCCTTATTTTTTGCATTTTTCGGCAAAAAACTAGAATTCCGCGCGATTCCCATATTTTTGTGTGTTGTAGCCCACACCTTCCGAGTGGTCCCGGGACCTCCGGACCCCTATCGCCTAAAATTTTTCCGGACGATCAAATACGACCTAAGGAACCATAGTATCCGCCCCGCCATGATCATTCCTCATTTTTTGCATTTTTCGGCCAAACAACTAGAATTCCGCGCGATCCCATATTTTTGTGTGTTATAGCCCACGCCTTCCGAGTGGTCCCGGGTCTTCGGACCCCTATCACCTACAATTTTTCCGGACTATCAAATACGACCTAAGGAAGCATAGTCACCGCCCAGCCATGATCGTTCCTAGTTTTTTCCGTTTTTCGGCCAAAAAACTAGAATTCCGCGCGATTCCCATATTTTCGTGTCCTATAGCCCACGCCTTCCAAGTTAACCCGGGAACACCGGACCCCTATCGCCTAAAATTTTTCCGGACTATCAAATACGACCTAAGGAATCATAGTCACCGCCCAGCCATGATCATTCCTCATTTGTTGCGTTTTTCGGCCAAAAAACTAGAATTCCGCCCGATTACAATATTTTTGTGTGCTATTGCCCACCCTTCCAAGTGGTTCCGGGACCCCCGGACCCCGATCGCCTAAAATTTTTTTGGGCCGTCAAATACGACCTAAGGAACCATAGTAACCGCCCCGCCATCATCGTTTCTCATTTTTTGCATTTTTCGGCCAAAAAACTAGAATTACGCCCGATTCCCATATTTTCGTGTGCTATACCCACGCCTTCCAAGTGGTCCGGGGAGCCGCGGACCCCGATCGCCTAAAATTTTCTGGGCCATCAAATACGACCTAAGGAACCATAGTCACCGCCCTACCATGATCGTTCCTCATTTATTGCATTTTTCGGCCAAAAAACTAGAATTCCGCTTGATTACCATATTTTTGTGTGCTATTGCCCAAGCCTTCCGAGTGGGCCGGGCCGCCTAAAAAATTTTCGGGCCATCAATTAGGACCTAAGGAACCATAGTCACCGCCTCGCCATGATCGTTCCTCATTTTTTGCATTTTTTGGCCAAAAAACTAGAATTCCGCCCGATTCCCATATTTTTGTGTGCTATCGCCCACGCCTTCCGAGTGGGTCAGGCCCCCCGGAGAAGGATCGCCTAAAAATTTTCCGGACTATAAAATACGACCTAAGGAACCATAGTCACTGCCCTGCCATGATCGTTCCTAGTCTTTTGCGTTTTTCAGCCAAAAAACTAGAATTCCGAACGATTTCCATATTTTTGTGTGTTTTATCCCACGCCTTCCAAGGGGTCCCGGGAACCCCGAATCCCGATAAATTTTCCGGGCCATTAAATACGACCTAAGGAACCATAGTAACCACACCGCCATGACCGTTCCTCATTTTTTGCGTTTTATGGCCAAACAACTAGAATTTCGCGCAATTCCCATATTTTTGTGTGTTATAGCCCACGCCTTCCGAGTAGTCCCGGGACCTCCTGACCCCAATCGCCTAAAATTTTTCCGGACTATCAAATACGACCTAAGGAACCATAGTATCCGCCCCTCCATGATTGTTCCTCATTTTTTGCGTTTTTTGGCCAAACAACTAGAATTCCGCGCGATTCCCATATTTTTGTGTGTTATAGCCCACGCCTTCCGAGTGGTCCCGGGACCTCCTGACCCCTATCGCCTAAAATTTTTCCGGACTATCAAATACGACCTAAGGAACCATAGTATCCGCCCCACCATGATCGTTCCTCATTTTTTGCGTTTTTCGGCCAAACAACTAGAATTCCGCGCGATTCCACTATTTTTATGTGTTATAGCCCACGCCTTCCGAGTGGTCCCGGGACCTCCGGACCCCTATCGCCTAATATTTTTCCGGACTATCAAATAAGACCAAAGGAACCATAGTCACCGCCCTGCCAAGATCTTTCCACATTTTTTGCATGTTACTGAAAAAGACCTAGAATTTCGCCCGATTCCCATATTTTCGTGTGCTATACCCACGCATTCCGAGTGGTCCCAAGAGCCGCGGACCCCGATCGCCTAAAATTTTTCCGTGCAATTAAATATGACCTAAGGAACCATAGCATCCGCCCCGCCATGATCGTTCCTTATTTATTGCGTTTTTCGGCCAAACAACTAGAATTACGCGCGATTCCCATATTTTTGTGTGTTATAGCCCACACCTTCCGAGTGGTCCCGGGACCTCCGGACCCTTATCGCCTAAAATGTTTTCGGACTATGGAATATGACCTAAGGAACCATAGTATCCGCCCCACCATGATCGTTCCTCATTTTTTGCGTTTTTCGGCCAAACAACTAGAATTCCGCGCGATCCCATATTTTTGTGTGTTATAGCCCACGCCTTCCGAGTGGTCCCGGGTCTCCGGACCCCTATCGCCTAAAATATTTCCGGATATCAAATAAGACCTAAGGAAGCATAGTCACCGCCCAGCCATGATCGTTCCTAGTTTTTTCCGTTTTTAGGCAAAAAAACTAGAATTCCGCGCGATTCCCTTATTTTCGTGTCCTATAGCCCACGCCTTCCAAGTGAACCCGGGAACTCCGGACCCCTATCGCCTAAAATTTTTTCGGACTATCAAATACGACCTAAGGAACCATAGTCACCGCCCAGCCATGATCATTCCTCATTTTTTGCGTTTTTCGGCCAAAAAACTAGAATTCCGCCCGATTACAATATTTTTGTGTGCTATTGCCCACCCTTCCAAATGGTTCCGGGACCCCAGGACCCCGATCGCCTAAAATTTTTCCGGGCCGTCAAATACGACCTAAGGAACCATAGTAACCGCCCCGCCATCATCGTTTCTCATTTTTTGCATTTTGCGGCCAAAAAACTAGAATCATACCCGCTTCCCATATTTTCGTGTGCTATACCCACGCCTTCCAAGTGGTCTGGGGAGCCGCGGACCCCGATCGCCTAAAACTTTTCCGGACTATCAAATACGACCTAAGGTACCATAATCACCGCCCCACCATGATCGTTCCAAATGCTTTGCATTTTTCGGCCAAAAAACTAGAACTCCGCGCGATTTGCATATTTTAGTGTGCTATAGCTTACGCCTTCCGAGTGTCCCGGGAGCCGTGGACCCCGATCGCCTAAAATTTTTCGGGCCATCAAATGAGACCTAAGGAACCATAGTCACCGCCCCGCCATGATCGTTCCTCATTTATTGCGTTTTTCGGCCAAAAAACTAGAATTTCGCTCGATTTCCATATTTTGTGTGCTATTGCCCACGCCTTCCGAGTGGGCCAGGCCGCCGGACTCGGATCGCCTAAAAATATTTCGGGCCATCAATTAGGACCTAAGGAACCATAGTCACCGTCTCGCCATGATCGTTCCTCATTTTTTGCATTTTTTGGCCAAAAAACTATAATTCCGCCTGATTCCCATATTTTTGTGTGCTATCGCCCATGCCTTCCGAGTGGGTCGGGCACCCCGGAGCCGGATAGCCTAAAAATTTTCCGGACTATAAAATACGACCTAAGGAACCATAGTCACCACCCCGCTATGATCGTTCCTAGTCTTTTGCATTTTTCAGCCAAAAAACTAGAATTTCGCGCGATTCCCATATTTTTGTGTGTTATAGCCCACGCATTCCGAGTGGTCCCGGGACCTCCTGACCCCTATCGCCTAAAATTTTTCTGGACTATCAAATACGACCTAAGGAACCATAGTATCCGCCCCGCCATGATCGTTCCTCATTTTTTGCGTTTTTCGGCCAAACAACCAGAATTCCGCGCGATTCACATATTTTTGTGTGTTATAGCCCACGCCTTCCGAGTGGTCCCGGGACCTCCGGACCCCTATTGCCTAATATTTTTCCGGACTATCAAATAAGACCAAAGGAACCATAGTCACCGCCCTGCAACGATCTTTTCACATTTTTTGTATGTTACTGAAAAAGACCTAGAATTTCGCCCGATTCCCATATTTTCTTGTGCTATACCCACGCATTCCGAGTGGTCCCAAGAGCCGTGGACTCCGATCGCCTAAAATTTTTCCGTGCAATTAAATATGACCTAAGGAACCATAGTATCCGCCCCGCCATGATCGTTCCTTATTTATTGCGTTTTTCGGCCAAACAACTAGAATTACGCGCGATTCCCATATTTTTGTGTGTTATAGCCCACACCTTCCGAGTGGTCCCGGGACCTCCGGACCCCTATCGCCTAAAATGTTTCCGGACTATCAAATATGACCTAAGGAACCATAGTATCCGCCCCACCATGATCGTTCCTCATTTTTTGCGTTTTTCGGCCAAACAACTAGAATTCCGCGCGATCCCATATTTTTGTGTGTTATAGCCCACGCCTTCCGAGTGGTCCCGGGTCTCCGGACCCCTATCGCCTAAAATTTTTCCGGATATCAAATAAGACCTAAGGAACCATAGTCACCGCCCAACCATGATCGTTCCTAGTTTTTTCCGTTTTTAGGCAAAAAAACTAGAATTCCGCGCGATTCCCTTATTTTCGTGTCCTATAGCCCACGCCTTCCAAGTGAACCCGGGAACTCCGGACCCCTATCGCCTAAAATTTTTCCGGACTATCAAATACGACCTAAGGAACCATAATCACTGCCCAGCCATGATCATTCCTCATTTTTTGCGTTTTTCGGCCAAAAAACTAGAATTCCGCCCGATTATAATATTTTTGTGTGCTATTGCCCACCCTTCCAAATGGTTCCGGGACCCCAGGACCCCAATCGCCTAAAATTTTTCCGGGCCGTCAAATATGACCTAAGGAACCATAGTAACCGCCCCGCCATCATCGTTTCTCATTTTTTGCATTTTGCGGCCAAAAAACTAGAATTATGCCCGCTTCCCATATTTTCGTGTGCTATACCCACGCCTTCCAAGTGGTCTGGGGAGCCGCGGACCCCGATCGCCTAAAACTTTTCCGGACTATCAAATACGACCTAAGGTACCATAGTCACCGCCCCACCATGATCGTTCCAAATGCTTTGCATTTTTCGGCCAAAAAACTAGAACTCCGCGCGATTTGCATATTTTAGTGTGCTATAGCTTACGCCTTCCGAGTGGTCCCGGGAGCCATGGACCCCGATCGCCTAAAATTTTTCGGGCCATCAAATGAGACCTAAGGAACCATAGTCACCGCCCTGCCATGATCGTTCCTCATTTATTGCATTTTTCGGCCAAAAAACTAGAATTTCGCTCGATTTCCATATTTTGTGTGCTATTGCCCATGCCTTCCGAGTGGGCCGGGCCGCCGGACTCGGATCGCCACATTTTTTGTATGTTACTGAAAAAGACCTAGAATTTCGCCCGATTCCCATATTTTCGTGTGCTATACCCACACATTCCGAGTGGTCCCAAGAGCCACGGACCCCGATCGCCTAAAAATTTTTCGGGAAATCAAATATGACCTAAGGAACCATAGTATCCGCCCCGCCATGATCGTTCCTAATTTTTTGCGTTTTTCGGCCAAAGAACTAGAATTCCGCGCGATTCCCATATTTTTGTATGTTATATCCCACACCTTCCGAGTGGTCCCGGGACCTCATGACCCCTATCGCCTAAAATTTTTCCAGACTATCAAATACGACCTAAGGAACCATAGTATCCGCCCCGCCATGATCGTTCCTCATTTTTTGCGTTTTTCGGCCAAACAACTAGAATTCCGCGCGATCCCATATTTTTATGTGTTATAGCCCACGCCTTCCGGGTGGTCCCGTGTCTCCGGACCCCTATCGCCTAAAATTTTTCCGGACTATCAAATAAGACCTAAGGAACCATAGTCACCGCCCAGCCATGATCGTTCCTAGTTGTTTCCGTTTTTCGGCCAAAAAACTATAATTTCTCGCGATTCCCATATTTTCGTGTCATATAGCCCACACCTTCCAAGTGAACCCGGGAACTTCGGACCCCTATCGCCTAAAATTTTTCCGGACTATCAAATACGACCTAAGGAACCATAGTCACCGCCCAGCCATGATCATTCCTCATTTGTTGCGTTTTTCAGCCAAAAAACTAGAATTCCGCCCGATTACAATATTTTAGTGTGCTATTGCCCACCCTTCCAAGTGGTTCTCATTTTTTGCATTTTTCGGCCAAAAAACAAGAATTACGCCCGATTCCCATATTTTCGTGTGCTTAACCCACGCCTTCCAAGTGGTCCGGGGAGCCGCTGACCCCGATCGCCTAAAAAATTTCCGGACTATCAAATACGACCTAAGTTACCATATTCACCGCCCCACCATGATCGTTCCAAATGCTTTGCATTTTTCGGCCAAAAAATTAGAACTCCGCGCGATTTGCATATTTTAGTGTGCTATAGCTTACGCCTTCCGATTGGTCCCGGGAGCCATGGAGCCCGATCGCCTAAAATTTTCCGTGCCATCAAATACGACCTAAGGAACCATAGTCACCGCCCCGCCATGATCGTTCCTTATTTATTGCGTTTTTCGGCCAAAAAACTAGAATTCCGCCCGATTCCCATATTTTTGTGTGCTATCGCCCACGCCTTCCGAGTGGGTCGGGCCCCCCGGAGCCGGATGGCCTAAAAAATTTCCGGACTATCAAATACGGCCTAAGGAACCATAGTCACCGCCCCGCCATGATCGTTCCTAGTCTTTTGCGTTTTTCAGCCAAAAAACTAGAATTCCGCGAGATTGGCATATTTTCGTGTGCTTTAGCCCACGCCTTCCAAGGGGTCCGGGGAACCTCGAACACCGATCGCCTAAAAATTTTCCGGGCCATCAAATGCGACCTAAGGAACCATAGTAACCACCCCGCCATGACCGTTCCTCATTTTTTGCGTTTTTTGGCCAAACAACTAGAATTCCGCGCGATTCCCATATTTTTGTGTGTTATAGCCCATGCCTTCCGAGTGGTCCCGGGACCTCCGGACCCCTATCGCCTAAAATTTTTCCGGACTATCAAATACGACCTAAGGAACCATAGTATCCGCCCCGCCATGATCGTTCCTCATTTTTTGCGTTTTTCGGCCAAACAACTAGAATTCCGCCCGATTACAATATTTTTGTGTGCTATTGCCCACCCTTCCAATTGGTTCTCATTTTTTGCATTTTTCGGCCAAAAAACAAGAATTACGCCCGATTCCCATATTTTCGTGTGCTATACCCACGCCTTCCAAGTGGTCCGGGGAGCCGCTGACCCCGATCGCCAAAAAATTTTCCGGACTATCAAATACGACCTAAGGTACCATAGTCACCGCCCCACCATGATCGTTCCAAATGCTTTGCATTTTTCGGCCAAACAATTAGAACTCCGTGCGATTTGCATATTTTAGTGTGCTATAGCTTACGCCTTCCGATTGGTCCCGGGAGCCGTGGAGCCCGATCGCCTAAAATTTTCCGTGCCATCAAATACGACCTAAGGAACCATAGTCACCGCCCCGCCATGATCGTTCCTCATTTATTGCGTTTTTCGGCCAAAAAACTAGAATTCCGCCCGATTCCCATATTTTTGTGTGCTATCGCCCACGCCTTCCGAGTGGGTCGGGCCCCCCGGAGCCGGATGGCCTAAAAAATTTCCGGACTATCAAATACGACCTAAAGAACCATAGTCACCGCCCCGCCATGATCGTTCCTAGTCTTTTGCGTTTTTCAGCCAAAAAACTAGAATTCCGCGAGATTGCCATATTTTCGTGTGCTTTAGCCCACGCCTTCCAAGGGGTCCGGGGAACCTCGAACACCGATTGCCTAAAAATTTTCCGGGCCATCAAATGCGACCTAAGGAACCATAGTAACCACCCCGCCATGACCGTTCCTCATTTTTTGCGTTTTTCGGCCAAACAACTAGAATTCCGCGCGATTCCCATATTTTTGTGTGTTATAGCCCACGCCTTCCGAGTGGTCCCGGGATCTCCTGACCCCTATCGCCTAAAATTTTTCCGGACTATCAAATACGACCTAAGGAACCATAGTATCCGCCCCGCCATGATCGTTCCTCATTTTTTGCGTTTTTCGGCCAAACAACTAGAATTCCGCTCGATTCCCATATTTTTGTGTGTTATAGCCCACGCCTTCCGAGTGGTCCCGGGACCTCCGGACCCCTATCGCCTAAAATTTTTCCAGACTATCAAATACGACCTAAGGAACCATAGTATCCTCCCCGCCATGATCGTTCCTCATTTTTTGCGTTTTTCGGCCAAACAACTAGAATTCCGCGCGATTCCCATATTTTTGTGTGTTATAGCCCACGCCTTCCGAGTAGTCCCGGGACCTCCGGACCCCTATCGCCTAATATTTTTCCGGACTATCAAATAAGACCTAAGGAACCATAGTCACCGCCCTGCTAAGATCGTTCCTCATTTTTTGCATTTTTCGGCCAAACAACTAGAATTCCGCGCGATCCCATATTTTTGTGTGTTATAGCCCACACCTTCCGAGTGGTCCCGGGTCTCCGGACCCCTATCGCCTAAAATTTTTCTGGACTATCAAATAAGACCTAAGGAACAATAGGCACCGCCCAGCCATGATCGTTCCTAGTTTTTTCTGTTTTTCGGCCAAAAAACTAGAATTTCGCGCGATTACCATATTTTCGTGTCCTATAGGCCACGCCTTCCAAGTGAACCCGGGAACTCTGGACCCCTATCGCCAAAAATTTTTCTGGACTATCAAATACGACCTAAGGAACCATAGTCACCGCCCAGCCATGATCATTCCTCATTTTTTGCGTTTTTCGGCCAAAAAACTAGAATTCCGCCCGATTACAATATTTTAGTGTGCTATTGCCCACCCTTCCAAGTGGTTCCGGGACCCCCGGACCCCGATCGCCTAAAATTTTTCTGGGCCGTCAAATACGACCTAAGGAACCATAGTAATCGCCCCGCCATCATCGTTTCTCATTTTTTGCATTTTTCAGCCAAAAAACAAGAATTACGCCCGATTCCCATATTTTCGTGTGCTATACCCACGCCTTCCAATTGGTCCGGGGAGCCGCGGACCCCGATCGCCTAAAATTTTTTCGGACTATGAAATACGACCTAAGGTACCATAGTCACCACCCCACCATGATCGTTCCATTTGCTTTGCATTTTTCGGCCAAAAAACTAGAACTCCGCGCGATTTGCATATTTTAGTGTGCTATAGCTTACGCCTTCCGAATGGTCCCGGGAGCCGTGGACCCCGATCGCCTAAAATTTTCTGGGCCATCAAATACGACCTAAGGAACCATAGTCACCGCCCCGCCATGATCGTTCCTCATTTATTGTGTTTTTCGGCCAAAACACTAGAATTCCCCTCAATTACAATATTTTTGTGTGCTATTGCCCACGCCTTCCGAGTGGGCCGGGCCGCCGGACTCGGATCGCTTAAAAAATTTTCGGGCCATCAATTAGGACTTAAGGAACCATAGTCACCACCTCGCCATGATCGTTCCTCAATTTTTGCATTTTCTGGCCAAAAAACTAGAATTCCGCCCGATTCCCATATTTTTGTGTGCTATCGCCAACGCCTTCCGAGTGGGTCGGGGCCCCCGGAGCCGGATCGCCTAAAAATTTTCCGGACTATAAAATACGACCTAAGGAACCATAGTCACCGCCCCGCCATGATCGTTCCTAGTCTTTTGCGTTTTTCAGCCAAAAAACTAGAATTCCGCGCGATTTCCATATTTTCATGTGCTTTAGCCCAAGCCTTCCAAGGGGTCCCGGGAACCCCGAACCCCGATCGCCTAAAAATTTTCCGGGCCATCAAATACAACCTAAGGAACCATAGTAACCACCCAGCCATGATCGTTCCTCATTTTTTGCATTTTTCGGCCAAACATCTAGAATTCCGCGCGATTCCCATATTTTCGTGTGCTTTAGCCCAAGCCTTCCAAGGGGTCCCGGGAACCCCGAACCCCGATCGCCTAAAAATTTTCCGGGCCATCAAATACAACCTAAGGAACCATAGTAACCACCCCGCCATGATCGTCCCTCATTTTTTGCGTTTTTCGGCCAAACAACTAGAATTCCGCGCGATTCCCATATTTTTGTGTGTTATAGCCCACGCCTTCCGAGTGGTCCCGGGACCTCCTGACCCCTATCGCCTAAAAATTTTCCGGAGTAGCAAATACGACCTAAGAAACCATAGTATCCGCCCCGCCATGATCGTTCCTCATTTATTGGGATTTTCGGCCAAACAACTAGAATTCCGCGCGATTCCCATATTTTTGTATGTTATAGCCCACGCCTTCCGAGTGGTCCCGGGACCTCCGGACCCCTATCGCCTAATATTTTTCCAGACTATCAAATAAGACCAAAGGAACCATAGTCACCCCCTGCCAAGATCTTTCCACATTTTTTGCATGTTACTGAAAAAGACCTAGAATTACGCCCGATTCCCATATTTTTGTGTGCTATACCCACGCATTCCGAGTGGTCCGGGGAGCCGCGGACCCTGATCGCCTAAAATTTTTCCGGGCAATCAAATACGACCTAAGGAACCATAGTATCTGCCCCACCATGATCGTTCCAAATGCTTTGCATTTTTCGGCCAAACAACTAGAACTCCGCGCGATTTGCATATTTTAGTGTGCTATAGCTTACGCCTTCCGAGTGGTCCCGGGACCTCCGGACCCCTATCGCCTAATATTTTTCCGGACTATCAAATAAGACCTAAGGAACCATAGTCACCGCCCTACCAAGATCGTTCCTCAGTTTTTGCGTTTTTCGGCCAAACAACTAGAATTCCGCGCGATCCCATATTTTTGTGTCTTATAGCCCACGCCTTCCGATTGGTCCCGGGTCTCCGGACCCCTATCGCCTAAAATTTTTACGGACTATCAAATAAGACCTAAGGAACTATAGTCACCGCCCAGCCATGATCGTTCCTAGTTTTTTCCTTATTTCGGCAAAAAAACTAGAATTCCGCGCGATTCCCATATTTTCGTGTCCTATAGCCCACGCCTTCCAATTGAACCCGGGAACACCGGACCCCTATCGCCTAAAATTTTTCCGGACTATCAAATACGACCTAAGGAACCATACTCACCGCCCAGCCATGATCATTCCTCATTTGTTACGTTTTTCGGCCAAAAAACTAGAATTCCGCCCGATTACAATATTTTTGTGTGCTATTGCCCACCCTTCCAAGTGGTTCCGGGACCCCCGGACCCCGATCGCCTAAAATTTTTCCGGGCCGTCAAATACGACCTAAGGAACCATAGTAACCGCCCCGCCATCATCGTTTCTCATCTTTTGCATTTTGCGGCTAAAAAACTAGAATTACGCCCGATTCCCATACTCCGCGCGATTTGCATATTTTAGTGTGCTATATAGCTTACGCCTTCCGAGTGGTCCCGGAAGCCGTGGACCCAGATCGCCTAAAATTTTCCGGGCCATCAAATACGACCTAAGGAACCATAGTCACCGCCCCGCCATGATCGTTCCTCATTTATTGCATTTTTCGGCCAAAAAACTAGAATTTTGCTCGATTAGCATATTTTTGTGTGTTATCGCCCACGCCTTCCGAGTGGGTCGGGCCCCCCGGAGCCGTATCGCCCAAAAATTTTCCGGACTATCAAATACGACCTAAGGAACCATAGTCACTGCCCCGCCATGATCATTCCTAGTCTTTTGCATTTTTCAGCCAAAAAACTAGAATTCCGCGCGATTTCCATATTTTCGTGTGCTTTAGCCCACGCCTTCCAAGGGGTCCTGGGTCCTCCTGACCCCTATCGCCTAAAATTTTTCCGGGACATCAAACACGACCTAAGAAACCATAGTAACCACCCCACCATGACCGTTCCTCATTGTTTGCGTTTTTCGGCCAAACAACTAGAATTCCGCGCGATTCCCATATTTTTGTGTGTTATAGCCCACGCCTTCCGAGTGGTCCCGGGACCTCCGGACCTCTATCGCCTAATATTTTTCCGTACTATCAAATACGACCTAAGGAACCATATTATCCGCCCCACCATGATTGTTCCTCATTTTTTGTATTTTTTGGCCAAACAACTAGAATTCCGCGCGATTCCCATATTTTTGTGTGTTATAGCCCACGCCTTCCGAGTGGTCCCGGGACCTCCGGACCCCTATCGCCTAATATATTTCCGGAATATCAAATAATACCTAAGGAACCATAGTCACCGCCCTGCCAAGATCATTCCTCAGTTTTAGCGTTTTTCGGCCAAACAACTAGAATTCCGCGCGATTCCCATATTTTTGTGTGTTATAGCCCACGCCTTCCGAGTAGTCCCGGGACCTCCGGACCCCTATCGCCTAATATTTTTCCGTACTATCAAATACGACCTAAGGAACCATATTATCCGCCCCACCATGATTGTTCCTCATTTTTTGCATTTTTTGGCCAAACAACTAGAATTCCGCGCGATTCCCATATTTTTGTGTGTTATAGCCCACGCCTTCCGAGTAGTCCCGGGTCCTCCGGACCCCTATCGCCTAATATTTTTCCGGACTATCAAATACGACCTAAGGAACCATAGTATCCGCCCCGCCATGATAGTTCCTCATTTTTTGCGTTTTTCGGCCAAACAACTAGAATTCCGCGCGATTCCCATATTTTTGTGTGTTATAGCCCACGCCTTCCGAGTGGTCCCGGGACCTCCGGACCCCTATCGCCTAATATATTTCCGGAATATCAAATAAGACCTAAGGAACCATAGTCACCGCCCTGCCAAGATCGTTCCTCATTTTTTTTGCGTTTTTCGGCCAAATAACTAGAATTCCGCGCGATCCCATATTTTTGTGTGTTATAGCCCACGCCTTCCGAGTGGTCCCGGGACCTCCGGACCCCTATCGCCTAAAATTTTTCCGGACTATCAAATATGACCTAAGGAACCATAGTATCCGCCCCGCCATGATCGTTCCTCATTTTTTGCGTTTTTCGCCCAAACAACTAGAATTCCGCGCGATTCCCATATTTTTGTGTCTTATAGCCCACGCCTTCCGAGTTGTCCCGGGTCTCCGGACCCCTATCGCCTAAAAATTTTCCGGACTATCAAATAAGACCTAAGGAACCATAGTCACCGCCCAGCCATGATCGTTCCTAGTTTTTTCCGTATTTCGGCCAAAAAACTAGAATTCCGCGCGATTCCCATATTTTCGTGTCCTATAGCCAACGCCTTCCAAGTGAACCCGGGAACTCCGGACCCCTATAGCCTAAAATTTTTCCGGACTATCAAATACGACCTAAGGAACCATAGTCACCGCCCAGCCATGATCATTCCTCATTTGTTGCATTTTTCGGCCAAAAAACTAGAATTCCTCCCGGTTACAATTATTTTGTGTGTTATTGCCGACCCTTCTCTGGGACCCCCGGACCCCGATCGCCTAAAATTTTTTCGGGCCATCAAATACGACCTAAGGAACCATAGTAACCATCCTGCCATCATCGTTTATCATTTTTTGCATTTTTCGGCCAAAAAACTAGAATTACGCCCGATTCCCATATTTTCGTGTGCTATACCCACGCCTTCCAAGTGGTCCGGGGAGCCGCAGACCCCGATCGCCTAAAATTTTTCCGGACTGTCAAATACGACCTAAGGTACCATAGTCACCACCCCACCATGATCGTTCCAAATGCTTTGCATTTTTCGGCCAAAAAACTAGAACTCCGCGCGATTTGCATATTTTAGTGTGCTATATAGCTTACGCCTTCCGAGTGGTCCCGGGAGCCGTGGACCCTGATCGCCTAAAAATTTCCGGGCCATCAAATACGACCTAAGGAACCATAGTCACCGCCTCGCCAAGATCGTTCCTCATTTATTGCGTTTTTCGGCCAAAAACCTAGAATTTCGCTCGATTACCATATTTTTGTGTGCTATCGCCCACGCCTTCCGAGTGGGTCGGGGAACCCCGAACCCCGATCGCCTAAAAATTTTCCGGTCCATCAAATATGACCTAAGGAACCATAGTAACCACCCCGCCATGACCGTTCCTCATTTTTTGCGTTTTTCGGCCAAACAACTAGAATTCCGCGCGATTCCCATATTTTTGTATGTTATAGCCCACGCCTTCCGAGTGGTCCCGGGACCTCCGGACCCCTATCGCCTAATATTTTTCCAGACTATCAAATAAGACCAAAGGAACCATAGTGACCCCCCTGCCAAGATCTTTCCACATTTTTTGCATGTTACTAAAAAAGACCTAGAATTACGCCCGATTCCCATATTTTTGTGTGCTATACCCACGCATTCCGAGTGGTCCGGGGAGCCGCGGACCCCGATCGCCTAAAATTTTTCCGGGCAATCAAATACAACCTAAGGAACCATAGTATCCACCCCACCATGATCGTTCCAAATGCTTTGCATTTTTCGGCCAAACAACTAGAACTCCGCGCGATTTGCATATTTTAGTGTGCTATAGCTTACGCCTTCCGAGTGGTCCCGGGACCTTCGGACCCCTATCGCCTAATATTTTTCCGGACTATCAAATAAGACCTAAGGAACCATAGTCACCGCCCTACCAAGATCGTTCCTCATTTTTTGCGTTTTTCGGCCAAACAACTAGAATTCCGCGCGATCCCATATTTTTGTGTCTTATAGCCCACGCCTTCCGATTGGTCCCGGGTCTCCGGACCCCTATCGCCTAAAATTTTTACGGACTATCAAATAAGACCTAAGGAACCATAGTCACCGCCCAGCCATGATCGTTCCTAGTTTTTTCCGTATTTCGTGTCCTATAGCCCACGCCTTCCAATTGAACCCGGGATTTTCGTGTCCTATAGCCCACGCCTTCCAATTGAACCCGGGAACACCGGACCCCTATCGCCTAAAATTTTTCCGGACTATCAAATATGACCTAAGGAACCATAGTCACCGCCCAGCCATGATCATTCCTCATTTGTTGCGTTTTTCGGCCAAAAACCTGAAGTCCGCCCGATTACAATATTTTTGTGTGCTATTGCCCACCCTAACAAATGGTTCCGGGACCCCCGGACCCCGATCGCCTAAAATTTTTCCGGGCCGTCAAATACGACCTAAGGAACAATAGTAACCGCCCCGCCATCATCACTTCTCATTTTTTGCATTTTGCGGCCAAAAAACTAGAATTTCGCCCGATTCCCATATTTTCGTGTGCTATACCCACGCCTTCCAAGTGGTCCGGGGAGCCGCGGACCCCGATCGCCTAAAATTTTTCCGGACTATCAAATACGACCTAAGGTACCATAGTCACCGCCCCACCATGATCGTTCCAAATGCTTTGCATTTTTCGGCCAAAAAACTAGAACTCCGCGCGATTTGCAAATTTTAGTGTGCTATATAGCCTACGCCTTCCGAGTGGTCCCGGAAGCCGTGGACCCTGATCGCCTAAAATTTTCCGGGCCATCAAATACGACCTAAGGAACCATAGTCACCGCCCCGCCATGATCGTTCCTCATTTATTGCGTTTTTCGGCCAAAAAACTAGAATTTCGCTCGATTAGCATATTTTTGTGTGTTATCGCCCACGCCTTCCGAGTGGGTCGGGCCCCCCGGAGCCGGATCGCCTAAAAATTTTCCGGACTATCAAATACGACCTAAGGAACCATAGTCACTGCCCCGCCATGATCATTCCTAGTCTTTTGCGTTTTTCAGCCAAAAAACTAGAATTCCGCACGATTTCCATATTTTCGTGTGCTTTAGCCCACGCCTTCCAAGGGGTCCCGGGAACTCCGAACCCCGATCGCCTAAAAATTTTCCAGGCCATCAAATACGACCTAAGGAACCATAGTAACCACCCCGCCATGACCGTTCCTCATTGTTTGCGTTTTTCGGCCAAACAACTAGAATTCCGCGCGATTCCCATATTTTTGTGTGTTATATAGCCCACGCCTTCCGAGTGGTCCCGGGACCTCCGGACCCCTATCGCCTAATATTTTTCCGTACTATCAAATACGACCTAAGGAACCATAGTAACCACCCCGCCATGACCGTTCCTCATTGTTTGCATTTTTCGGCCAAACAACTAGAATTCCGCGCGATTCCCATATTTTTGTGTGTTATATAGCCCACGCCTTCCGAGTGGTCCCGGGACCTCCGGAACCCTATCGCCTAATATTTTTCCGTACTATCAAATACGACCTAAGGAACCATAGTATCCGCCCCGCCATGATCGTTCCTTATTTTTTGCGTTTTTCGGCCAAACAACTAGAATTCCGCGCGATTCCCATATTTTGGTGTGTTATAGCCCACGCCTTCCGAGTGGTCCCGGGACCTCCGGACCCCAATCGCCTAATATATTTCCGGAATATCAAATAAGACCTAAGGAACCATAGTCACCGCCCTACCAAGATCGTTCCTCATTTTTTGCGTTTTTCGGCCAAAAAACTAGAATTCCGCGCGATTTCCATATTTTCGTGTGCTTTAGCCCACGCCTTCCGAGGGGTCCCGGGAATTCCGAACCCCGATCGCCTAAAAATTTTCAGGCCATCAAATACGACCTAAGGAACCATAGTAACCACCCCGCCATGACCGTTCCTCATTGTTTGCGTTTTTCGGCCAAACAACTAGAATTCCGCGCGATTCCCATATTTTTGTGTGTTATATAGCCCACGCCTTCCGAGTGGTCCCGGGACCTCCGGACCCCTATCGCCTAATATTTTTCCGTACTATCAAATACGACCTAAGGAACCATAGTATCCGCCCCGCCATGATCGTTCCTCATTTTTTGCGTTTTTCGGCCAAACAACTAGAATTCCGCGCGATTCCCATATTTTGGTGTGTTATAGCCCACACCTTCCGAGTGGTCCCGGGACCTCCGGACCCCAATCGCCTAATATATTTCCGGAATATCAAATAAGACCTAAGGAACCATAGTCACCGCCCTACCAAGATCGTTCCTCATTTTTTGCGTTTTTCGGCCAAACAACTAGAATTCCGCGCGATCCCATATTTTTGTGTGTTATAGCCCACGCCTTCCGAGTGGTCCCGGGTCTCCGGACCCCTATCACCTAAAATTTTTCCGGACTATCAAATAAGACCTAAGGAACCATAGTCACCGCCCAGCCATGATTGTTCCTAGTTGTTTCCATTTTTCGGCCAGAAAACTAGAATTCCGCGCGATTCCCATATTTTCGTGTCCTATAGCCCACGCCTTCCAAGTGAACCCGGGATCTCCGGACCCCTATCGCCTAAAATTTTTCCGGACTATCAAATACGACCTAAGGAACCATAGTATCCGCCCCACCATGATCGTTCCTCATATTTTGTGTTTTTCGGCCAAACAACTAGAATTCCGCGCGATTCCCATATTTTTGTGTGTTATAGCCCACGCCTTCCGAGTGGTCCCGGGACCTCCGGACCCCTATCGCCTAATATTTTTCCGGACTATCAAATAATACCTAAGGAACCATAGTCACCCCCCTGCCAAGATTGTTCCTCATTTTTTGCGTTTTTCGGCCAAACAACTAGAATTCCACGCGATCCCATATTTTTGTGTCTTATTGCCCACGCCTTCCGAGTGGTCCCGGATCTCCGGACCCCTATCGCCTAAAATTTTTCCGGACTATCAAATAAGACCTAAGGAACCATAGTCACCGCCCAGCCATGATCGTTCCTAGTTTTTTCCGTATTTCGGCCAAAAAACTAGAATTCCGCGCGATTCCCATATTTTCGTGTCCTATAGCCAACGCCTTCCAAGTGAACCCGGGAACTCCGGACCCCTATCGCCTAAAATTTTTCCGGACTATCAAATACGACCTAAGGAACCATAGTCACTGCCCAGTCATGATCATTCCTCATTTGTTGCGTTTTTCGGCCAAAAAACTAGAATTCCGCCCGATTACAATATTTTTGTGTGCTATTGCCCCCCCTTCCAAGTGGTTCCGGGACCCCCGAACCCCGATCGCCTAAAAATTTTTCGGGCCGTCAAATACGACCTAAGGAACCATAGTAACCACCCCGCCATCATCATTTCTCATTTTTTGCATTTTTTGGCCAAAAAACTAGAATTACGCCCGATTCCCATATTTTCGTGTGCTATACCCACGCCTTCCAAGTGGTCCGGGGAGCCGCGGACCCCGATCGCCTAAAATTTTTCCGGACTATCAAATACGACCTAAGGTACCATAGTCACCACCCCACCATGATCGTTCCAAATGCTTTGAATTTTTCGGCCAAAAAACTAGAACTCCGCGCGATTTGCATATTTTAGTGTGCTATATAGCTTACGCCTTCCGAGTGGTCCCGGGAGCCGTGGACCCTGATCGCCTAAAAATTTCCGGGCCATCAAATACAACCTAAGGAACCATAGTCACCGCCTCGCCATGATCGTTCCTCATTTATTGCGTTTTCCGGCCAAAAAACTAGAATTTCGCTCGATTACCATATTTTTGTGTGCTATCGCCCACGCCTTCCGAGTGGGTCGGGCCCCCCGGAGCCGGATAGCCTAAAAATTTTCCGGACTATCAAATACGACCTAAGGGACCATAGTCACTGCCCCGCCATGATCTTTCCACATTTTTTGCATGTTACTGAAAAAGACCTAGAATTTCGCCCGATTCCCATATTTTCGTGTGCTATACCCACGCATTCCGAGTGGTCCCAAGAGCCGCGGACCCCGATCGCCTAAAATTTTTCCGGGCAATCAAATACGACCTAAGGAACCATAGTCACCGCCCCGCCATGATCGTTCTTAGTCTTTTGTGTTTTTCAGCCAAAAAACTAGAATTTCGCACGATTTCCATATTTTCGTGTGCTTTAGCCCGTGCCTTCCAAGGGGTCCCGGGAACCCCGAACCCCGATTGCCTAAAAATTTTCCGGGCCATCAAATACGACATAAGGAACCATAGTAACCACCCCGCCATGATCGTTCCTCATTTTTTGCGTTTTTCGGCCAAACAACTAGAATTCCGCGCGATTCCCATATTTTTGTGTGTTATAGCCCACGCCTTCCGAGTGGTCCCGGGACCTCCGGACCCCTATCGCCTAATATTTTTCCGGACTATCAAATACGACCTAAGGAATCATAGTCACCGCCCAGCCATGATCATTCCTCATTTGTTGCATTTTTCGGCCAAAAAAGTAGAATTCCGCGTGATTCCCATAATTTTGTGTGTTATAGCCCACGCCTTCCGAGTGGTCCCGGGACCTCCGGACCCCTATCGCCTAATATATTTCCGGACTATCAAATAAGACCTAAGGAACCATAGTCACCGCCCTACCAAGATCGTTCCTCATTTATTGCGTTTTTCGGCCAAAAAACTAGAATTTCGCCCGATTCCTATATTTTTGTGTGTTATCGCCCACGCCTTCCGAGTGGGTCGGGCCCCCCGGAGCCGGATCGCCTAAAAATTTTCCAGACTATCAAATACGACCTAAGGAACCATAGTCACCGCCCCGCCATGATCGTTCTTAGTCTTTTGTGTTTTTCAGCCAAAAAACTAGAATTTCGCACGATTTCCATATTTTCGTGTGCTTTAGCCCGTGCCTTCCAAGGGGTCCCGGGAACCCCGAACCCCGATTGCCTAAAAATTTTCCGGGCCATCAAATACGACATAAGGAACCATAGTAACCACCCCGCCATGATCGTTCCTCATTTTTTGCGTTTTTCGGCCAAACAACTAGAATTCCGCGCGATTCCCATATTTTTGTGTGTTATAGCCCACGCCTTCCGAGTGGTCCCGGGACCTCCGGACCCCTATCGCCTAATATTTTTCCGGACTATCAAATAAGACCAAAGGAACCATAGTCACCACCCTGCCAAGATCTTTCCACATTTTTTTGCATGTTACTGAAAAAGACCTAGAATTTCACCCGAATCCCATATTTTCGTGTGCTATACCCACGCATTCCTAGTGGTCCCAAGAGCTGCGGACCCCGATCGCCTAAAATTTTTCTGGACAATCAAATACGACCTAAGGAACCATAGTATCCGCCCCACAATGATCGTTCCTTATTTTTTGCATTTTTCGGCAAAACAACTAGAATTCCGCGCGATTCCCATATTTTTGTGTATTATAGCCCACACCATCCGAGTGGTCCCGGGACCTCCGGACCCCTATCGCCTAAAATTTTTCTGGACTATCAAATACGACCTAAGGAACCATAGTCACCGCCCCGCCATGATCGTTCCTAGTCTTTTGCGTTTTTCAGCCAAAAAACTAGAATTTCGCGCGATTTCCATATTTTCGTGTGCTTTAGCCCATGCCTTCCAAGGGGTCCCGGGAACCCCGAACCCCGATCGCCTAAAAATTTTCCGGACCATCAAATATGACATAAGGAACCATAGTAACCACCCCGCCATGATCGTTCCTCAATTTTTGCGTTTTTCGGCCAAACAACTAGAATTCCGCGCGATTCCCATATTTTTGTGTGTTATAGCCCACGCCTTCCGAGTGGTCCCGGGACCTCCTGACCCCTATCGCCTAAAATTTTTCCGGACTATCAAATTCGACCTAAGGAACTATAGTATCCGCCCCTCCATGATCGTTCCTCATTTTTTGCGTTTTTCGGCCAAACAACTAGAATTTCGCGCGATTCCCATATTTTTGTGTGTTATAGCCCACGCCTTCCGAGTGGTCCCGGGACCTCCGGACCCCTATCGCCTAATATTTTTCCGGACTATCAAATACGACCTAAGGAATCATAGTCACCGCCCAGCCATGATCATTCCTCATTTGTTGCATTTTTCGGCCAAAAAAGTAGAATTCCGCGTGATTCCCATAATTTTGTGTGTTATAGCCCACGCCTTCCGAGTGGTCCCGGGACCTGCTGACCCCTATCGCCTAAAATTTTTCCGGACTATCAAATACGACCTAAGGAACTATAGTATCCGCCCCGCCATGATCGTTCCTCATTTTTTGCGTTTTTCGGCCAAACAACTAGAATTCCGCGCGATTCCCATATTTTTGTGTGCTATAGCTTACGCCTTCCGAGTGGTCCCGGGACCTCCGGACTCCTATCGCCTAAAATTTTTCCGGACTATCAAATACGACCTAAGGAACCATAGTATCCGCCCCGCCATGATCGTTCCTCATTTTTTGAGTTTTTCGGCCAAACAACTAGAATTCCGCGCGATTCCCATATTTTTGTGTGTTATAGCCCACGCCTTCCGAGTGGTCCCGGGACCTCCTGACCGCTATCGCCTAAAATTTTTCCGGACTATCAAATACGACCTAAGGAACTATAGTATCTGCCCCGCCATGATCGTTCCTCATTTTTTGCGTTTTTCGGCCAAACAACTAGAATTCCGCGCGATTCCCATATTTTTGTGTGTTATAGCCCACGCCTTCCGAGTGATCCCGGGACCTCCGGACCCCTATCGCCTAAAATTTTTCCGGACTATCAAATACGACCTAAGGAATCATAGTCACCGCCCAGCCATGATCATTCCTCATTTGTTGCGTTTTTCGGCCAAAAAACTAGAATTCCGCCCGATTACAATATTTTTGTGTGCTATTGCCCACCCTTCCAAGTGGTTCCGGAACCACCGGACCCCGATCGCCTAAAATTTTTCCGGGCCGTCAAATACGACCTAAGGAACCATAGTAACCGCCCCGCCATCATCGTTTCTCATTTTTTGCATTTTTTGGCCAAAAAACTAGAATTACGCCCGATTCCCATATTTTTGTGTGTTATAGCCCACGCCTTCCGAGTGGTCCCGGGACCTCCTGACCCCTATCGCCTAAAATTTTTCCGGACTATCAAATTCGACCTAAGGAACTATAGTATCCGCCCCTCCATGATCGTTCCTCATTTTTTGCGTTTTTCGGCCAAACAACTAGAATTTCGCGCGATTCCCATATTTTTGTGTGTTATAGCCCACGCCTTCCGAGTGGTCCCGGGACCTCCGGACCCCTATCGCCTAATATTTTTCCGGACTATCAAATACGACCTAAGGAATCATAGTCACCGCCCAGCCATGATCATTCCTCATTTGTTGCATTTTTCGGCCAAAAAAGTAGAATTCCGCGTGATTCCCATAATTTTGTGTGTTATAGCCCACGCCTTCCGAGTGGTCCCGGGACCTGCTGACCCCTATCGCCTAAAATTTTTCCGGACTATCAAATACGACCTAAGGAACTATAGTATCCGCCCCGCCATGATCGTTCCTCATTTTTTGCGTTTTTCGGCCAAACAACTAGAATTCCGCGCGATTCCCATATTTTTGTGTGCTATAGCTTACGCCTTCCGAGTGGTCCCGGGACCTCCGGACTCCTATCGCCTAAAATTTTTCCGGACTATCAAATACGACCTAAGGAACCATAGTATCCGCCCCGCCATGATCGTTCCTCATATTTTGTGTTTTTCGGCCAAACAACTAGAATTCCGCGCGATTCCCATATTTTTGTGTGTTATAGCCCACGCCTTCCGAGTGGTCCCGGGACCTCCGGACCCCTATCGCCTAATATTTTTCCGGACTATCAAATAATACCTAAGGAACCATAGTCACCCCCCTGCCAAGATTGTTCCTCATTTTTTGCGTTTTTCGGCCAAACAACTAGAATTCCACGCGATCCCATATTTTTGTGTCTTATTGCCCACGCCTTCCGAGTGGTCCCGGATCTCCGGACCCCTATCGCCTAAAATTTTTCCGGACTATCAAATAAGACCTAAGGAACCATAGTCACCGCCCAGCCATGATCGTTCCTAGTTTTTTCCGTATTTCGGCCAAAAAACTAGAATTCCGCGCGATTCCCATATTTTCGTGTCCTATAGCCAACGCCTTCCAAGTGAACCCGGGAACTCCGGACCCCTATCGCCTAAAATTTTTCCGGACTATCAAATACGACCTAAGGAACCATAGTCACTGCCCAGTCATGATCATTCCTCATTTGTTGCGTTTTTCGGCCAAAAAACTAGAATTCCGCCCGATTACAATATTTTTGTGTGCTATTGCCCCCCCTTCCAAGTGGTTCCGGGACCCCCGAACCCCGATCGCCTAAAAATTTTTCGGGCCGTCAAATACGACCTAAGGAACCATAGTAACCACCCCGCCATCATCATTTCTCATTTTTTGCATTTTTTGGCCAAAAAACTAGAATTACGCCCGATTCCCATATTTTCGTGTGCTATACCCACGCCTTCCAAGTGGTCCGGGGAGCCGCGGACCCCGATCGCCTAAAATTTTTCCGGACTATCAAATACGACCTAAGGTACCATAGTCACCACCCCACCATGATCGTTCCAAATGCTTTGAATTTTTCGGCCAAAAAACTAGAACTCCGCGCGATTTGCATATTTTAGTGTGCTATATAGCTTACGCCTTCCGAGTGGTCCCGGGAGCCGTGGACCCTGATCGCCTAAAAATTTCCGGGCCATCAAATACAACCTAAGGAACCATAGTCACCGCCTCGCCATGATCGTTCCTCATTTATTGCGTTTTCCGGCCAAAAAACTAGAATTTCGCTCGATTACCATATTTTTGTGTGCTATCGCCCACGCCTTCCGAGTGGGTCGGGCCCCCCGGAGCCGGATAGCCTAAAAATTTTCCGGACTATCAAATACGACCTAAGGGACCATAGTCACTGCCCCGCCATGATCTTTCCACATTTTTTGCATGTTACTGAAAAAGACCTAGAATTTCGCCCGATTCCCATATTTTCGTGTGCTATACCCACGCATTCCGAGTGGTCCCAAGAGCCGCGGACCCCGATCGCCTAAAATTTTTCCGGGCAATCAAATACGACCTAAGGAACCATAGTCACCGCCCCGCCATGATCGTTCTTAGTCTTTTGTGTTTTTCAGCCAAAAAACTAGAATTTCGCACGATTTCCATATTTTCGTGTGCTTTAGCCCGTGCCTTCCAAGGGGTCCCGGGAACCCCGAACCCCGATTGCCTAAAAATTTTCCGGGCCATCAAATACGACATAAGGAACCATAGTAACCACCCCGCCATGATCGTTCCTCATTTTTTGCGTTTTTCGGCCAAACAACTAGAATTCCGCGCGATTCCCATATTTTTGTGTGTTATAGCCCACGCCTTCCGAGTGGTCCCGGGACCTCCGGACCCCTATCGCCTAATATTTTTCCGGACTATCAAATACGACCTAAGGAATCATAGTCACCGCCCAGCCATGATCATTCCTCATTTGTTGCATTTTTCGGCCAAAAAAGTAGAATTCCGCGTGATTCCCATAATTTTGTGTGTTATAGCCCACGCCTTCCGAGTGGTCCCGGGACCTCCGGACCCCTATCGCCTAATATATTTCCGGACTATCAAATAAGACCTAAGGAACCATAGTCACCGCCCTACCAAGATCGTTCCTCATTTATTGCGTTTTTCGGCCAAAAAACTAGAATTTCGCCCGATTCCTATATTTTTGTGTGTTATCGCCCACGCCTTCCGAGTGGGTCGGGCCCCCCGGAGCCGGATCGCCTAAAAATTTTCCAGACTATCAAATACGACCTAAGGAACCATAGTCACCGCCCCGCCATGATCGTTCTTAGTCTTTTGTGTTTTTCAGCCAAAAAACTAGAATTTCGCACGATTTCCATATTTTCGTGTGCTTTAGCCCGTGCCTTCCAAGGGGTCCCGGGAACCCCGAACCCCGATTGCCTAAAAATTTTCCGGGCCATCAAATACGACATAAGGAACCATAGTAACCACCCCGCCATGATCGTTCCTCATTTTTTGCGTTTTTCGGCCAAACAACTAGAATTCCGCGCGATTCCCATATTTTTGTGTGTTATAGCCCACGCCTTCCGAGTGGTCCCGGGACCTCCGGACCCCTATCGCCTAATATTTTTCCGGACTATCAAATAAGACCAAAGGAACCATAGTCACCACCCTGCCAAGATCTTTCCACATTTTTTTGCATGTTACTGAAAAAGACCTAGAATTTCACCCGAATCCCATATTTTCGTGTGCTATACCCACGCATTCCTAGTGGTCCCAAGAGCTGCGGACCCCGATCGCCTAAAATTTTTCTGGACAATCAAATACGACCTAAGGAACCATAGTATCCGCCCCACAATGATCGTTCCTTATTTTTTGCATTTTTCGGCAAAACAACTAGAATTCCGCGCGATTCCCATATTTTTGTGTATTATAGCCCACACCATCCGAGTGGTCCCGGGACCTCCGGACCCCTATCGCCTAAAATTTTTCTGGACTATCAAATACGACCTAAGGAACCATAGTCACCGCCCCGCCATGATCGTTCCTAGTCTTTTGCGTTTTTCAGCCAAAAAACTAGAATTTCGCGCGATTTCCATATTTTCGTGTGCTTTAGCCCATGCCTTCCAAGGGGTCCCGGGAACCCCGAACCCCGATCGCCTAAAAATTTTCCGGACCATCAAATATGACATAAGGAACCATAGTAACCACCCCGCCATGATCGTTCCTCAATTTTTGCGTTTTTCGGCCAAACAACTAGAATTCCGCGCGATTCCCATATTTTTGTGTGTTATAGCCCACGCCTTCCGAGTGGTCCCGGGACCTCCTGACCCCTATCGCCTAAAATTTTTCCGGACTATCAAATTCGACCTAAGGAACTATAGTATCCGCCCCTCCATGATCGTTCCTCATTTTTTGCGTTTTTCGGCCAAACAACTAGAATTTCGCGCGATTCCCATATTTTTGTGTGTTATAGCCCACGCCTTCCGAGTGGTCCCGGGACCTCCGGACCCCTATCGCCTAATATTTTTCCGGACTATCAAATACGACCTAAGGAATCATAGTCACCGCCCAGCCATGATCATTCCTCATTTGTTGCATTTTTCGGCCAAAAAAGTAGAATTCCGCGTGATTCCCATAATTTTGTGTGTTATAGCCCACGCCTTCCGAGTGGTCCCGGGACCTGCTGACCCCTATCGCCTAAAATTTTTCCGGACTATCAAATACGACCTAAGGAACTATAGTATCCGCCCCGCCATGATCGTTCCTCATTTTTTGCGTTTTTCGGCCAAACAACTAGAATTCCGCGCGATTCCCATATTTTTGTGTGCTATAGCTTACGCCTTCCGAGTGGTCCCGGGACCTCCGGACTCCTATCGCCTAAAATTTTTCCGGACTATCAAATACGACCTAAGGAACCATAGTATCCGCCCCGCCATGATCGTTCCTCATTTTTTGAGTTTTTCGGCCAAACAACTAGAATTCCGCGCGATTCCCATATTTTTGTGTGTTATAGCCCACGCCTTCCGAGTGGTCCCGGGACCTCCTGACCGCTATCGCCTAAAATTTTTCCGGACTATCAAATACGACCTAAGGAACTATAGTATCTGCCCCGCCATGATCGTTCCTCATTTTTTGCGTTTTTCGGCCAAACAACTAGAATTCCGCGCGATTCCCATATTTTTGTGTGTTATAGCCCACGCCTTCCGAGTGATCCCGGGACCTCCGGACCCCTATCGCCTAAAATTTTTCCGGACTATCAAATACGACCTAAGGAATCATAGTCACCGCCCAGCCATGATCATTCCTCATTTGTTGCGTTTTTCGGCCAAAAAACTAGAATTCCGCCCGATTACAATATTTTTGTGTGCTATTGCCCACCCTTCCAAGTGGTTCCGGAACCACCGGACCCCGATCGCCTAAAATTTTTCCGGGCCGTCAAATACGACCTAAGGAACCATAGTAACCGCCCCGCCATCATCGTTTCTCATTTTTTGCATTTTTCGGCCAAAAAACTAGAATTCCGCGCGATTCCCATATTTTTGTGTGTTATAGCCCACGCCTTCCGAGTGGTCCCGGGACCTCCTGACCCCTATCGCCTAAAATTTTTCCGGACTATCAAATTCGACCTAAGGAACTATAGTATCCGCCCCTCCATGATCGTTCCTCATTTTTTGCGTTTTTCGGCCAAACAACTAGAATTTCGCGCGATTCCCATATTTTTGTGTGTTATAGCCCACGCCTTCCGAGTGGTCCCGGGACCTCCGGACCCCTATCGCCTAATATTTTTCCGGACTATCAAATACGACCTAAGGAATCATAGTCACCGCCCAGCCATGATCATTCCTCATTTGTTGCATTTTTCGGCCAAAAAAGTAGAATTCCGCGTGATTCCCATAATTTTGTGTGTTATAGCCCACGCCTTCCGAGTGGTCCCGGGACCTGCTGACCCCTATCGCCTAAAATTTTTCCGGACTATCAAATACGACCTAAGGAACTATAGTATCCGCCCCGCCATGATCGTTCCTCATTTTTTGCGTTTTTCGGCCAAACAACTAGAATTCCGCGCGATTCCCATATTTTTGTGTGCTATAGCTTACGCCTTCCGAGTGGTCCCGGGACCTCCGGACTCCTATCGCCTAAAATTTTTCCGGACTATCAAATACGACCTAAGGAACCATAGTATCCGCCCCGCCATGATCGTTCCTCATTTTTTGAGTTTTTCGGCCAAACAACTAGAATTCCGCGCGATTCCCATATTTTTGTGTGTTATAGCCCACGCCTTCCGAGTGGTCCCGGGACCTCCTGACCGCTATCGCCTAAAATTTTTCCGGACTATCAAATACGACCTAAGGAACTATAGTATCTGCCCCGCCATGATCGTTCCTCATTTTTTGCGTTTTTCGGCCAAACAACTAGAATTCCGCGCGATTCCCATATTTTTGTGTGTTATAGCCCACGCCTTCCGAGTGATCCCGGGACCTCCGGACCCCTATCGCCTAAAATTTTTCCGGACTATCAAATACGACCTAAGGAATCATAGTCACCGCCCAGCCATGATCATTCCTCATTTGTTGCGTTTTTCGGCCAAAAAACTAGAATTCCGCCCGATTACAATATTTTTGTGTGCTATTGCCCACCCTTCCAAGTGGTTCCGGAACCACCGGACCCCGATCGCCTAAAATTTTTCCGGGCCGTCAAATACGACCTAAGGAACCATAGTAACCGCCCCGCCATCATCGTTTCTCATTTTTTGCATTTTTTGGCCAAAAAACTAGAATTACGCCCGATTCCCATATTTTTGTGTGTTATAGCCCACGCCTTCCGAGTGGTCCCGGGACCTCCTGACCCCTATCGCCTAAAATTTTTCCGGACTATCAAATACGACCTAAGGAACCATAATATCCGCCCCACCATGATCATTCAATATGCTTTGCATTTTTCGGCCAAAAAACTAGAACTCCGCGCGATTTGCATATTTTACTGTGCTATGGCTTACGCCTTCCGAGTGGTCCCGGGAGCCGTGGACCCCGATCGCCTAAAATTTTCCGGGTCATCAAATACGACCTAAGGAACCATATTCACCGCCCCGCCATGATCGTTCCTCATTTATTGCGTTTTTCGGCCAAAAAACTAGAATTCCGCTCGATTACCATTTTTTGTGTGCTATTGCCCACGCCTTCCGAGTGGGCCGGGCCGCTGGACTCGGATCGCCTAAATTTTTTCCGGACTATCAAATACGACCTAAGGAACCATAGTCACCGCCCCGCCATGATCGTTCCTAGACTTTTGCGTTTTTCAGCCAAAAAACTTGAACTCCGCGCGATTTGCATATTTTCGTGTGCTATAGCTTACGCCTTCCGAGTGGTCCCGGGACCTCCGGACCCCTATCGCCTAATATTTTTCCGGACTATCAAATAATACCTAAGGAACCATAGTCACCGCCCTGCCATGATCGTTCCTCATTTATTGCATTTTTCGGCCAAAAAACTAGAATTCAGCTCGATTACCATATTTTTGTGTGCTATTGCCCACGCCTTCCTATTGGTCCCGGGAACCCCGAACCCCGATCGCCTAAAAGTTTTCCGGGCAATCAAATACGACATAAGGAACCATAGTATCCGCCCCGCCATGATCGTTCCTTATTTTTTGTGTTTTCGGCCAAACAACTAGAATTCCGCGCGATCCCATATTTTTGTGTGTTATAGCCCACGCCTTCCGAGTGATCCCGGGACCTCCGGACCCCTATCGCCTAATATTTTTATGGACTATCAAATAAGACCTAAGGAACCATAGTCACCGCCCCGCCATGATCGTTCCTCATTTATTGCGTTTTTCGGCCAAAAAACTAGAATTCCGCTCGATTACTATATTTTTGTGTGCTATTGCCCACGCCTTCCTAGTGGTCCCAAGAGCCGCGGACCCCGATCGCCTAAAAATTTTTCGGGCAATCAAATACGACCTAAGGAACCATAGTATCCGCCCCGCCATGATCGTTCCTTATTTTTTGCGTTTTTTGGCCAAACAACTAGAATTACACGCGATTCCCATATTTTTGTGTTATGGCCCACACCTTCCGAGTAGTCCCGGGACCTCCGGACCCCTATCGCCTAAAATTTTTCCGGACTATCAAATACGACCTAAGGAACCATAGTATCCACCCCGCCATGATCGTTCCTCATTTTTCGCATTTTTCGGCCAGACAACTAGAATTCCGCGCTATCCCATATTTTTGTGTGTTATAGCCCACGCCTTCCGAGTGGTCCCGGGACCTCCTGACCCCTATCGCCTAAAATTTTTCCGGACTATCAAATACGACCTAAGGAACTATAGTATCCGCCCCGCCATGATCGTTCCTCATTTTTTGCGTTTTTCGGCCAAACAACTAGAATTCCGCGCGATTCCCATATTTTTGTGTGTTAGAGCCCACGCCTTCCGAGTGGTCCCGGGACCTCCAGACCCCTATCGCCTAAAATTTTTCCGGACTATCAAATACGACCTAAGGAATCATAGTCACCGCCCAGCCATGATCATTCCTCATTTGTTGCGTTTTTCGGCCAAAAAACTAGAATTCAGCCCGATTACAATATTTTTGTGTGCTATTGCCCACCCTTCCAAGTGGTTCCGGAACCACCGGACCCCGATCGCCTAAAATATTTCCGGGCCGTCAAATACGACCTAAGGAACCATAGTAACCGCCCCGCCATCATCGTTTCTCATTTTTTGCATTTTTCGGCCAAAAAACTAGAATTACGCCCGATTCCCATATTTTTGTGTGTTATAGCCCACGCCTTCCGAGTGGTCCCGGGACCTCCTGACCCCTATCGCGTAAAATTTTTCCGGACTATCAAATACGACCTAAGGAACCATAATATCCGCCCCACCATGATCATTCCAAATGCTTTGCATTTTTCGGCCAAAAAACTAGAACTCCGCGCGATTTGCATATTTTACTGTGCTATAGCTTACGCCTTCCGAGTGGTCCCGGGAGCCGTGGACCCCGATCGCCTAAAATTTTCCGGGCCATCAAATACGACCTAAGGAACCATAGTCACCGCCCAGCCATGATCGTTCCTCATATATTGCGTTTTTTGGCCAAAAAACTAGAATTCCGCTCGATTACCATATTTTTGTGTGCTATTGCCCACGCCTTCCGAGTGGGCCGGGCCGCCGGACTCGGATCGCCTAAAAAGTTTTTGGGCCATCAATTAGGACCTAAGGAACCATAGTCACCGCCTCGCCATGATCGTTCCTCATTTTTGCATTTTTCGGCCAAAAAACTAGAATTCCGCCCGATTCCCATATTTTGTGTGCTATCGCCCACGCCTTCCGAGTGGGTCGGGCACCCCGGAGCCGGATCGCCTAAAAATTTTTCGGACTATCAAATACGACCTAAGGAACCATAGTCACCGCCCCGCCATGATCGTTCCTAGTCTTTTGCATTTTTCAGCCAAAAAACTAAAATTCCGCGCGATTTCCATATTTTCGTGTGCTTTAGCCCACGCCTTCCAAGGGATCCCGGGAACCCCGAACCCCGATCGCCTAAAAATTTTTGGGCCATGAAATACGACATAAGGAACCATAGTAACCACCCCGCCATGATTGTTCCTCAATATTTGCGTTTTTCGGCCAAACAACTAGAATTCCGCACGATTCCCATATTTTTGTGTGTTATAGCCCACGCCTTCCGAGTGGTCCTGGGTCCTCCTGACCCCTATCGCCTAAAATTTTTCCGAACTATCAAATACGACCTAAGGAACCATAGTATCCGCCCCGCCATGATCGTTCCTCATTTTTTGCGTTTTTCGGCCAAACTATTAGAATTCCGCGCGATTCCCATATTTTTGTGTGTTATAACCCACGCCTTCCGAGTGGTCCCGGGACCTCCGGACCCCTATCGCCTATTATTTTTCCGGACTATCAAATAAGACCAAAGGAACCATAGTCACCACCCTGCCAAGATCTTTCCACATTTTTTTGCATGTTACTGAAAAAGACCTAGAATTTCGCCCGATTCCCAAATTTTCGTGTGCTATACCCACGCATTCCGAGTGGTCCCAAGAGCCGCGGACCCCGATCGCCTAAAATTTTTCCGGGCAATCAAATACGACCCAAGGAACCATAGTATCCGCTCCACCATGATCGTTCCTTATTTTTTGCATTTTTCGGCAAAACAACTAGAATTCCGCGCGATTCCCATATTTTTGTGTGTTATAGCCCACACCTTCAGAGTGGTCCCGGGACCTCCGGACCCCTATCGCCTAAAATTTTTCCGGACTATCAAATACGACCTAAGGAACCATAGTATCCGCCCCGCCATGATCGTTCCTCATTTTTTGAGTTTTTCGGCCAAACAACTAGAATTCCGCGCGATTCCCATATTTTTGTGTGTTATAGCCCACGCCTTCCGAGTGGTCCCGGGACCTCCTGACCCCTATCGCCTAAAATTTTTCCGGACTATCAAATACGACCTAAGGAACTATAGTATCCGCCCCGCCATGATCGTTCCTCATTTTTTGCGTTTTTCGGCCAAACAACTAGAATTCCGCGCGATTCCCATATTTTTGTGTGTTATAGCCCATGCCTTCCGAGTGATCCCGGGACCTCCGGACCCCTATCGCCTAAAATTTTTCCAGACTATCAAATATGACCTAAGGAATCATAGTCACCGCCCAGCCATGATCATTCCTCATTTGTTGCGTTTTTCGGCCAAAAAACTAGAATTCCGCCCGATTACAATATTTTTGTGTGCTATTGCCCACCCTTCCAAGTGGTTCCGGAACCACCGGACCCCGATCGCCTAAAATTTTTCCGGGCCGTCAAATACGACCTAAGGAACCATAGTAACCGCCCCGCCATCATCGTTTCTCATTTTTTGCATTTTTCGGCCAAAAAACTAGAATTACGCCCGATTCCCATATTTTTGTGTGTTATAGCCCACGCCTTCCGAGTGGTCCCGGGACCTCCTGACCCCTATCGCCTAAAATTTTTCCGGACTATCAAATACGACCTAAGGAACCATAATATCCGCCCCACCATGATCATTCAATATGCTTTGCATTTTTCGGCCAAAAAACTAGAACTCCGCGCGATTTGCATATTTTACTGTGCTATGGCTTACGCCTTCCGAGTGGTCCCGGGAGCCGTGGACCCCGATCGCCTAAAATTTTTCGGGCCATCAAATACGACCTAAGGAACCATAGTCACCGCCCCGCCATGATCGTTCCTCATTTATTGCGTTTTTCGGCCAAAAAACTAGAATTCCGCTCGATTACCATTTTTTGTGTGCTATTGCCCACGCCTTCCGAGTGGGCCGGGCCGCTGGACTCGGATCGCCTAAATATTTTTTGGGACATCAATTAGGACCTAAGGAACCATAGTCACCGCCTCGCCATGATCGTTCCTCATTTTTTGTATTTTTTGGCCAAAAAACTAGAATTCCGCCTGATTCCCATATTTTTGTGTGCTATCGCCCACGCCTTCCGAGTGGGTCGGCCCCCCGGAGCCGGATCGCCTAAAATTTTTCCGGACTATCAAATACGACCTAAGGAACCATAGTCACCGCCCCGCCATTATCGTTCCTAAAATTTTGCGTTTTTCAGCCAAAAAACTTGAACTCCGCGCGATTTGCATATTTTCGTGTGCTATAGCTTACGCCTTCCGAGTGGTCCCGGGACCTCCGGACCCCTATCGCCTAATATTTTTCCGGACTATCAAATAATACCTAAGGAACCATAGTCACCGCCCTGCCATGATCGTTCCTCATTTATTGCATTTTTCGGCCAAAAAACTAGAATTCCGCTCGATTACCATATTTTTGTGTGCTATTGCCCACGCCTTCCTATTGGTCCCGGGAACCCCGAACCCCGATTGCCTAAAAGTTTTCCGGGCAATCAAATACGACATAAGGAACCATAGTATCTGCCCCGCCATGATCGTTCCTTATTTTTTGCATTTTCGGCCAAACAACTAGAATTCCGCGCGATCCCATATTTTTGTGTGTTATAGCCCACGCCTTCCGAGTGATCCCGGGACCTCCGGACCCCTATCGCCTAATATTTTTACGGACTATCAAATAAGACCTAAGGAACCATAGTCACCGCCCCGCCATGATCGTTCCTCATTTATTGCGTTTTTCGGCCAAAAAACTAGAATTTCGCTCGATTACTATATTTTTGTGTGCTATTGCCCACGCCTTCCTAGTGGTCCCAAGAGCCGCGGACCCCGATCGCCTAAAAATTTTTCGGGCAATCAAATACGACCTAAGGAACCATAGTATCCGCCCCGCCATGATCGTTCCTTATTTTTTGCGTTTTTTGGCCAAACAACTAGAATTACACGCGATTCCCATATTTTTGTGTTATAGCCCACACCTTCCGAGTAGTCCCGGGACCTCCGGACCCCTATCGCCTAAAATTTTTCCGGACTACCAAATACGACCTAAGGAACCATAGTATCCACCCCGCCATGATCGTTCCTCATTTTTCGCGTTTTTCGGCCAGACAACTAGAATTCCGCGCTATCCCATATTTTTGTGTGTTATAGCCCACGCCTTCCGAGTGCTCCCGGGTCTCCGGACCCCTATCGCCTAAAATTTTTCCGTACTATCAAATAAGACCTAAGGAACCATAGTCACCGCCCAGCCATGATCGTTCCTCATTTGTTGCGTTTTTCGGCCAAAAAACTAAAATTCCGCCCGATTACAATATTTTTGTGTGCTATTGCCCACCCTTCCAAGTGGTTCCGGGACCCCCGGACCCCGATCGCCTAAAATATTTTCAGATCGTCAAATACGACCTAAGGAACCATAGTAACCGCCCGCCATCATTGTTTCTCATTTTTTGCATTTTTCGGCCAAAAAACTAGAATTACGCCCGATTCCCATATTTTCGTTTGCTATACCACGCCGTCCAAGTGGTCCGGGGAGCCGCGGACCCCGCTCGCCTAAAATTTTTCCGGACTATCAAATACGACCTAAGGTACCATAGTCCCCGCCCCACCATGATCGTTCCAAATGCTTTGAATTTTTCGGCCAAAAAGCTAGAACTCCGCGCGATTTGCATATTTTCGTGTGCAATAGCTTACGCCTTCCGAGTGGTCCCGGGAGCCGTCGACCCCGATCGCCTAAAATTTTCCGGGCCATCAAATACGACCTAAAGAACCATAGTCACTGCCCCGCCATGATCGTTCCTCATTTATTGCGTTTATCGACCAAAAAAATAGAGTTCCGCTCGATTACCATATTTTTGTGTGCTATTGCCCACGCCTTCCGAGTGGGCCGGGCCGCCGGACTCGGATCGCCTAAAAATATTTCGGGCCATCAATTAGGACCTAAGGAACCATAGTCACCGCCTCGCCATGATCGTTCCTCATTTTTTGTATTTTTTGGCCAAAAAACTAGAATTCCGCCTGATTCCCATATTTTTGTGTGCTATCGCCCACGCCTTCCGAGGGGTCCCGGGAACCCCGAACCCCGATTGCCTAAAAATTTTCCGGGCCATCAAATACGACCTAAGGAACCATAGTAACCACCCCGCCATGATCGTTCCTCACTTTTTTGCGTTTTTCGGCCGAACATCTAGAATTCCGTGCGATTCCCATATTTTTATGTGTTATAGCCTACGCCTTCCGAGTGGTCCCGGGACCTCCTGACCCCTATCGCCTAATATGTTTTCGGACTATCAAATACGGCCTAAGGAACCATAGTATCCGCCCCGCCATGATCGTTCCTCAATTTTTGCATTTTTCAGCCAAACAACTAGAATTCCGCGCGATACCCATATTTTTGTGTGTTATAGCCCACACCTTCCGAGTGGTCCTGGGACCTCCGGACCCCTATCGCCTAAAATTTTTCCAGACTATCAAATACGACCTAAGGAACCATAGTATCCGCCCCGCCATGATCGTTCCTCATTTTTTGCGTTTTTCGGCCAAACAACTAGAATACCGCGCGATCCCATATTTTTGTGTGTTATAGCCCACGCCTTCCGAGTGGTCCCGGGTCTCCGGACCCCTATCGCCTAAAAATTTTCCGGACTATCAAATAAGACCTAAGGAACCATAGTCACCGCCCAGCCATGATCGTTCCTAGTTTTTTCCATTTTTCGGCCAAAAAACTAGAATTCCGCGCGATTCCCATATTTTCGTGTCCTATAGCCCACGCCTTCGAAGTGAACCCGGGAACTCCGGACCCCTATCGCCTAAAATTTTTCCGGACTATCAAATATGACCTAAGGAACCATAGTCACCGCCCAGCAATGATCATTCCTCATTTGTTGCGTTTTTCGGCCAAAAAACTAGAATTCCGCCCGATTACAATATTTTTGTGTGCTTTAGCCCACGCCTTCCAAGGGATCCCGGGAACCCCGAACCCCGATCGCCTAAAAATTTTCCGGGCCATAAAATACGACCTAAGGAACCATAGTATCCGCCTCGCCATGATCGTTCCTCATTTTTTGCGTTTTTCGGCCAAACAACTAGAATTCCGCGCGATTCCCATATTTTTGTGTGTTATAGCCCACACCTTCCGAGTGGTCCCGGGACCTCCGGACCCCTATCACCTAAAATTTTTCCGGACTATCAAATACGACCTAAGGAACCATAGTCACCGACCAGCCATGATCATTCCTCATTTGTTGCATTTTTCGGCCAAAAAACTAGAATTCCACCCAATTACAATATTTTTGTGTGCTATTGCCCACCCTTCCAAGTGGTTCCGGGACCCCCGGACCCCGATCGCCTAAAATTTTTCCGGACTATCAAATACGACCTAAGGAACCATAGTCACCGCCCCGCCATGATCGTTCCAAGTCTTTTGCGTTTTTCATCCAAAAAACTAGAATTCCGCGCGATTTCCATATTTTCGTGTGCTTTAGCCCACGCCTACCAAGGGGTCCCGGGAACGCTGAACCCCGATCGCCTAAGAATTTTCCGGGCCATCAAATACGACCTAAGGAACCATAGTAACCACCCCGCCATGATCGTTCCTTATTTTTTGCATTTTTCGGCCAAACAACTATAATTCCGCGCGATTCCCATATTTTTTTGTGTTCCCACACCTTCCGAGTGGTCCCGGGACCTCCGGACCCCTATCGCCTAAAATATTTTCGGACTATCAATTAAGACCTAAGGAACCATAGTCACCGCCCAGCCATGACCGTTCCTAGTTTTTTTCGTTTTTCGGCCAAAAAACTAAAATTTCGCGCGATTCCCATATTTTCGTGTCCTATAGCCCACTCCTTCCAAGTGAACCCGGGAACTCTGGACCCCTATCGCCTAAAATTTTTCCAGACTATCAATTATGACCAAAGGAACCATAGTCACCGCCCAGCCATGATTATTCCTCATTTGTTGCATTTTTCGGCCAAAAAACTAGAATTCCGCCCGATTACAATATTTTTGTGTGTTATTGCCCACCCTTCCAAGTGGTTCCGGGACCCCCGGACCCCGATCGCCTAAAATTTTTTCGGGCCGTCAAATACGACCAAAGGAACCATAGTAACCGCCCCGCCATCATCGTTTCTCATTTCTTGAATTTTTTGGCCAAAAAACTAGAATTATGCCCGATTCCCATTTTTTCGTGTGCTATACCCACGCCTTCCAAGTGGTCCGGGGAGCCGCGGACCCCGATCTCCTAAAATTTATCCGGACTATCAAATACGACCTAAGGTACCATAGTCACCACCCCACCATGATCGATCCAAATGCTTTGTATTTTTCGGCCAAAAAACTAGAACTCCGTGCGATTTGCATATTTTCGTGTGTTATAGTTTACGCCTTCCGAGTGGTCCCGGGAGCCGTGGACCCCGATCGCCTAAAATTTTCCGTGCCATCAATTAGGACCTAAGGAACCATAGTCACTGCCTCGCCATGATCGTTCCTAATTTTTTGCATTTTTGGCCAAAAAACTAGAATTCCGCCCGATTCCCATATTTTTGTGTGCTATCGCCCATGCCTTCCGAGTGGGTCGGGCCCCCAGGAGCCGGATCGCCTAAAAATTTTCCGGACTATCAAATACGAGCTAAGGAACCATAGTCACCGCCCCGCCATGATCGTTCCTAGTCTTTTGCATTTTTCAGCCAAAAAACTAGAATTCCACGCGATTTCCATATTTTCGTGTGCTTTAGCCCACGCCTTCCAAGGGGTCCCGGGAACCCTGAACCCCGATCGCCTAAGAATTTTCCGGGCCATCAAATACGACCTAAGGAACCATAGTAACCACCCCGCCATGATCGTTCCTTATTTTTTGCATTTTTCGGCCAAACAACTAGAATTCCGCGCGATTCCCATATTTTTGTGTGTTCCCACACCTTCCGAGTGATCCCGGGACCTCCGGACCCCTATCGCCTAAAATATTTTCGGACTATCAAATAAGACCTAAGGAACCATAGTCACCGCCCAGCCATGAACGTTCCTAGTTTTTTCCGTTTTTCGGCCAAAAAACTAAAATTCCGCGCGATTCCCATATTTTCGTGTCCTATAGCCCACTCCTTCCAAGTGAACCCGGGAACTCTGGACCCCTATCGCCTAAAATTTTTCCAGACTATCAATTACGACCTAAGGAACCATAGTCACCGCCCAGCCATGATCATTCCTCATTTGTTGCGTTTTTCGGCCAAAAAACTAGAATTCCGCCCGATTACAATATTTTTGTGTGCTATTGCCCACCCTTCCAAGTGGTTCCGGGACCCCCGGACCCCGATCGCCTAAAATTTTTCCGGGCCGTCAAATACGACCTAAGGAACCATAGTAACCGCCCCGCCATCTTCGTTTCTTATTATTTGAATTTTTCGGCCAAAAAACTAGAATTACGCCCGATTCCCATTTTTTCGTGTGCTATACCCACGCCTTCCAAGTGATCCGGGGAGCCGCGGATCCCGATCTCCTAAAATTTATCCGGACTATCAAATACGACCTAAGGTACCATAGTCACCGCCCCACCATGATCGATCCAAATGCTTTGTATTTTTCGGCCAAAAAACTAGAACTCCGCGCGATTTGCATATTTTCGTGTGCTATAGCTTACGCCTTCCGAGTGGTCCCGGGAGCCGTGGACCCCGATCGCCTAAAATTTTCCGTGCCATCAATTAGGACCTAAGGAACCATAGTCACTGCCTCGCCATGATCGTTCCTCAGTTTTTGCATTTTTTGGCCAAAAAACTAGAATTCCGCCCGATTCCCATATTTTTGTGTGCTATTGCCCAAGCCTTCCAAGGGGTCCCGGGAACCCCGAACCCCGATCGCCTAAAAAATTTTGGGGCCATCAAATACGACCTAAGGAACCATAGTCACCGCCCAGCAATGATCATTCCTCATTTGTTGTGTTTTTCGGCCAAAAAACTAGAATTCCGCCCGATTACAATATTTTTGTGTGCTTTAGCCCACGCCTTCCAAGGGGTCCCGGGAACCCCGAACCCCGATCGCCTAAAAATTTTTCGGGCCATCAAATACGACATAAGGAAGCATAGTAACCACCCCGCCATGATCGTTCCTTATGTTTTGCGTTTTTCGGCCAAACAACTAGAATTCCGCGCGATTCCCATATTTTTGTGTGTTATAGCCCCCACCTTCCGAGTGGTCCCGGGACCTCCGGACCCCTATCACCTAAAATTTTTCCGGACTATCAAATACGACCTAAGGAACCATAGTAACCGCCCAGCCATGATCATTCCTCATTTGTTGCATTTTTCGGCCAAAAAACTAGAATTCCACCCGATTACAATATTTTTGTGTGCTATTGCCCACCCTTCCAAGTGGTTCCGGGACCCCCGGACCCCGATCGCCTAAAATTTTTCCGGACTATCAAATACGACCTAAGGAACCATAGTCACCACCCCGCCATGATCGTTCCTAGTCTTTTGCGTTTTTCATCCATAAAACTAGAATTCCGCGCGATTTTCATATTTTCGTGTACTTTAGCCCACGCCTTCCATGGGGTCCCGGGAACCCTGAACCCCGATCGCCTAAGAATTTTTCGGGCCATCAAATACGACCTAAGGAACCATAGTAACCACCCCGCCATGATCGTTCCTTATTTTTTGCATTTTTCGGCCAAACAACTAGAATTCCGTGCGATTCCCATATTTTTGTGTGTTCCCACACCTTCCGAGTGGTCCCGGGACCTCCGGACCCCTATCGCCTAAAAATATTGCCGGACTATCAAATAAGACCTAAGGAACCATAGTCACCGCCCAGCCATGATCGTTCCTAGTTTTTTCCGTTTTTCGGCCAAAAAACTAAAATTCCGCGCGATTCCCATATTTTCGTGTCCTATAGCCCACTCCTTCCAAGTGAACCCGGGAACTCTGGACCCCTATCGCCTAAAATTTTTCCAGACTATCAATTACGACCTAAGGAACCATAGTCACCGCCCAGCCATGATCATTCCTCATTTGTTGCGTTTTTCGGCCAAAAAACTAGAATTCCGCCCGATTACAATATTTTTGTGTGCTATTGCCCACCCTTCCAAGTGGTTCCGGGACCCCCGGACCCCGATCGCCTAAAATTTTTCCGGGCCATCAAATACGACCTAAGGAACCATAGTAACCGCCCCGCCATCATCGTTTCTCATTTTTTGAATTTTTCGGCCAAAAAACTAGAATGACGCCCGATTCCCATTTTTTCGTGTGCTATACCCACGCCTTCCAAGTGGTCCGGGGAGCCGCGGACCCCGATCTCCTAAAATTTATCCGGACTATCAAATACGACCTAAGGTACCATAGTCACCGCCCCACCATGATCGATCCAAATGCTTTGCATTTTTCGGCCAAAAAACTAGAACTCCACGCGATTTGCATATTTTCGTGTTCTATAGCTTACGCCTTCCGAGTGGTCCCGGGAGCCGTGGACCCCGATCGCCTAAAATTTTCCGTGCCATCAATTAGGACCTAAGGAACCATAGTCACTGCCTCGCCATGATCGTTCCTCATTTTTTGCATTTTTTGGCCAAAAAACTAGAATTCCGCCCGATTCCCATATTTTTGTGTGCTATCGCCCACGCCTTCCGAGTGGGTCGGGCCCCCAGGAGCCGGATCGCCTAAAAATTTTCCGGACTATCAAATAATACCTAAGGAACCATAGTCACCGCCCCGCCATGATCGTTCCTAGTCTTTTGCGTTTTTCAGCCAAAAACCTAGAATTTCGCGCGATTTCCATATTTTCGTGTGCTTTAGCCCACGCCTTCCAAGGGGTCCCGGGAACCCCGAACCCCGATCGCCTAAAATTTTTCCGGGCCATCAATTAGGACCTAAGGAACCATAGTCACCGCCTCGCCATGATCGTTCCTCATTTTTTGCGTTTTTCGGCCAAACAACTAGAATTCCGCGCGATTCCCATATTTTTGTGTGTTATAGCCCACGCCTTCCGAGTGGTCCCGGGACCTCCTGACCCCTATCGCCTAAAATTTTTCTGGACTAACAAATACGACCTAAGGAACCATAGTATCCGCCCCGCCATGATCGTTCCTCATTTTTTGCATTTTTCGGCCAAACAACTAGAATTCCGCGCGATCCCATATTTTTGTGTTTTATAACCCACGCCTTCCGAGTGGTCTCGGGTCTCCGGACCACGATCGCCTAAAATTTTTCCGGACTATCAAATACGACCTAAGGTACCATAGTCACCGCCCCACAATGATCGTTCAAATTCTTTGCATTTTTCGGCCAAAAAACTAGAACTCCGCGCAATTTGCATATTTTCGTGTGCAATAGCTTACGCTTTCCGAGTGGTCCCGGGTGCCGTGGACCCCGATCGCCTAAAATTTTTTGGGCCATCAAATATGACCTAAAGAACCATAGTCACCGCCCCGCCATGATCGTTCCTCATTTATTGCATTTTTCGGCCAAAAAACTAGAATTCCGCCCGATTACCATATTTTTGTGTGCTATTACCCACGCCTTCCGAGTGGGCCGGGCCGCCGGACTCGGATCGCCTAAAAAATTTTCGGGCCATCAATTAGGACCTAAGGAACCATAGTCACCGCCTCGCCATGATCGTTCCTCATTTTTTGTATTTTTTGGCCAAAAAACTAGAATTCCGCCCGATTCCCATATTTTTGTGTGCTATCGCCCACGCCTTCCGAGTGGGTCGGGGCCCTGCCATGATCGTTCCTAGTCTTTTGCATTTTTCAGCCAAAAAACTAGAATTCCGCGCGATTTCCATATTTTCGTGTGCTTTAGCCCACGCCTTCCAAGGGGTCCCAGGAACCCCGAACCCCGATCGCCTAAAAATTTTCCGGGCCATCAAATACGACCTAAGGAACCATAGTAACCACCCCGCCATGATCGTTCCTAGTCTTTTGCGTTTTTCAGCCAAAAAACTAGAATTCCGCGCGATTTCCATATTTTTGTGTGCTTTAGCCCACGCCTTCCAAGGGGTCCCGGGAACCCCGAACCCCGATCGCCTAAAAATTTTCCGGGCCATCAAATACGACCTAAGGAACCATAGTAACCACCCCGCCATGATCGTTCCTCATTTTTTGCGTTTTTCGGCCAAACAACTAGAATTTCGCGCGATTCCCATATTTGTGTGTTATAGCCCACGCCTTCCGAGTGGTCCCGGGAACCTCGAACCCCGATCGCCTAAAAATTTTCCGGGCCATCAAATACGACCTAAGGAACCATAGTAACCACCCCGCCATGATCGTTCCTCATTTTTTGCGTTTTTCGGCCAAATAACTAGAATTCCGCGCGATTCCCATATTTTTGTGTGTTATAGCCCACGCCTTCCGAGTGGTCCCGGGACCTCCGGACCCCTATCGCCTAATATTTTTCCAGACTATCAATTAAGACCAAATGAACCATAGTCACCACCCTGCCAAGATCTTTCCACATTTTTTGCATGTTACTGAAAAAGACCTAGAATTTCGCCCGATTCCCATATTTTCGTGTGCTATACCCACGCATTCCGAGTGGTCCCAAGAGCCGCAGACCCCGATCGCCTAAAATTTGTCCGGGCAATCAAATACGACCTAAGGAACCATAGTATCCGCCCCGCCATGATCGTTCCTTATTTTTTGCATTTTTCGGCCAAACAACTAGAATTCCTCGCGATTCCCATTTTTTTGTGTGTTATAGCCCACACCTTCCGAGTGGTCCCGGGACCTCCGGACCCCTATCGCCTAAAATTTTTCCGGACTATCAAATACGACCTAAGGAACCATAGTCACCGCCCAGCCATGATCATTCCTCATTTGTTGCATTTTTCCGCCAAAAAACTAGAATTCCGCCCGATTACAATATTTTTGTGAGTTATTGCCCACCCTTCCAAGTGGTCCCGGGACCCCCGGACCCCGATCGCCTAAAATTTTTCCGGGCCGTCAAATACTACCTAAGGAACCATAGTAACTACCCCGCCATCATCGTTTCTCATTTTTAGCATTTTTCGGCCAAAAAACTAGAATTACGCCTGATTCCCATATTTTCGTGTGCTATACCCACGCCTTCCAAGTGGTCCGGGGAGCCGCGGACCCCGATCGCCTAAAAATTTTCCGGACTATCAAATACGACCTAGGGTACTATAGTCACCGCCCCACCATGATCGTTCCAAATGCTTTGCATTTTTCGGCCAAAAAACTAGAACTCCGCGCGATTTGCATATTTTAGTGTGCTATAGCTTACGCCTTTCGAGTGGTCCCGGGAGCCGTGGACCCCGATCGCCTAAAATTTTCCGGGCCATCAAATACAACCTAAGGAACCATAGTCACCGCCCCGCCATGATCGTTCCTCATTTATTGTGTTTTTCGGCCAAAAAACTAGAATTCCACTCGATTACCATATTTTTGTGTGCTATTGGCCTCGCCTTCCGAGTGGGCCGGGACGCCGGACTCAGATCGCCTAAAAAAATTTCGGGCCATCAATTAGGACCTAAGGAGCCATAGTCACCGCCTCGCCATGATCGTTCCTCATGTTTTGCATTTTTTGGCCAAGAAACTAGAATTCCGCCCGATTCTCATATTTTTGTGTGCTATCGCCCACGCCTTCCGAGTGGGTCGGTGCCCCCGGAGCCGGATCGCCTAAAATTTTTCCGGACTATCAAATACGACCTAAGGAACCATAGTCACCGCCCCGCCATGATCGTTCCTAGTCTTTTGCATTTTTCAGCCAAAAAACTAGAATTCCGCGCGATTTCCATATTTTCATGTGCTTTAGCCCACGCCTTCCAAGGGGTCCCGGGAACCCCGAACCCCGATCGCCTAAAAATTTTCCGGGCCATCAAATACGACCTAAGGAACCATAGTAACCACCCCGCCATGATCGTTCCTCATTTTTTTGCGTTTTTTTCGGCCGAACAACTAGAATTCTGCGCGATTCCCATATTTTTGTGTGTTATAGCCCACGCCTTCCGTGTGGTCCCGGGACCTCCTGACCCCTATCGCCTAATATTTTTCCGGACTATCAAATACGACCTAAGGAACCATAGTATCTGCCCCGCCATGATCGTTGCTCATTTTTTGCGTTTTTCGGCCAAACAACTAGAATTCCGCGCGATTCCCATATTTTTGTGTGTTATAATACACGAAAATATGGGAATCGGGCGGAATTCTAGTTTTTTGGCCGAAAAATGCCAAAAATAAGGAACGATCATTGCGGGGCGGTGACTATGGTTCCTTAGGTCATATTTGACGGCCCGAAAAAATTTTAGGCGATCCGAGTCCGGAAGGCCCACTCGGAAGACGTGGGCTATTTAGCACACGAAAATATGGGAATCACGCGGAATTCTAGTTTTTTGGCCGAAAAATGTAAAAATGGGGAACGATCATGGCGGGGCGGTTATTATGGTTCCTTGGGTCGTATTTGATGGCCCGGAAAAATTTTAGGCGATCGGGGTCCGGGGATACCGGGACCACTTGGAAGGCGTGAGATATAGCACACGAAAATATGGGAATCGGGCGGAATTCTAGTTTTCTGGCCGAAAAATGCAAAATATTAGCAACGATCATGGCGGGGCAGTGACTATGGTTCCTTAGGTCGTATTTGATGGCCCAGAAAAATTTTAGGCGATCCGAGTCTGGTAGGCCCGGCCCACTCGGAAGGCTTGGGCAACAACACACGAAAATATGGGAATCGGGCGGAATTCTAGTTTTTTGGACGTAAAATGCAAACAATGAGGAACGATCATGGCGGGGAGGTGAATATGGTTCCTTAGGTCTTATTTGATGGCCCGAATAAAATTTAGATGATCCGAGTCCGGGGGGCCCGGCCCACTCGGAAGGTGTGGGCTATAGCACACGAAAATATGGGAATCGGGCGGAATTCTAGTGTTTTTGCCGGAAATCGCAATAAGTGAGGAACGATCATGGCGAGGCCGTTCCTATGGTTCCTTAGGTCGTATTTGATGGCCCGGAAATTTTTTAGGCGATCCGAGTCCTGGAGGCCCGACCCACTCGGAAGGCGTGGGCAATAGTAGACGAAAATATGGGAATCACGCGGAATTCTAGTTTTTTGGCAGAAAAATGCAAAAAATGAGGAACGATCATGGCGGGGTGGTTACTATGGTTCCTTGGGTCGTATTTTATGGGCCGAAAAAATTTTAGGCGATCGGGGTCCGGGGGTCCCGGGACCACTTAGAAGGCGTGTGCTATAACACACGAAAATATGGGAATCAGGTAGAATTCTAGTTTTTTGGCCGAAAAATTGCAAAAAATGAGGAACGATCATGGCGGAACGGTGACTATGGTTCCTTAGGTCGTATTTGATGGTCCGGAAAAAGTTTAGGCGATCCGAGTCCGGGAGACCCGGCCCACTCGGAAGGCGTGGGCTATAGCACACGAAAATATGGGAATCGGGCGGAATTCTAGTTTTTTGGCCGAAAAACACAAAATATGAGTAACGATCATGGCGGGGCGGTGACTATGGTTTCTTAGGTTGTATTTGATGGTCCGGAAAAATTTTAGGCGATCGGGGTCCGGGATTCCCTACCCATTGGGAAGGCGTGGGCAATTATAGCACACGAAAATATGGGAATCGTACGGAATTCTAGTTTTTTAGCCGAAAAATGCAAACAATGAGGAACGATCATGGCGGGGAGGTGAATATGGTTCCTTAGGTCTTATTTGATGGCCCGAATAAAATTTAGACGATCCGAGTCCGGGGGGCCCGGCCCACTCGGAAGGTGTGGGCTATAGCACACGAAAATAAGGGAATCGGGCGGAATTCTAGATTTTTTGCCGGAAATCGCAATAAGTGAGGAACGATCATGGCGGGGCAGTTCCTATGGTTCCTTAGGTCGTATTTGATGGCCCGGAAAAATTTTAGGCGATCGGGGTCCGGGGATCCCGGGACCACTTGGAAAGCGTGGGCTATAGCACACAAAAATATGGGAACCGGGCGGAATTCTAGTTTTTTGGCCGAAAAATGCGAAAAATGAGGAACGATCATGGCGAGGTGGTGACTATGGTTCCATAGGTCCTATTTTATGGCCCGAAAAAACTTTAGGCGATCCGAGTACGGGGGGCTCGGCCCACTCGGAAGGCGTGGGCAATAGCACACAATAATATGGTAATCGGGCGGAATTCTAGTGTTTTGGCCGAAAACAGCATAAAATGAGGAACGATCATGGCGGGGTGGTGACTATGGTTCCTTAGGTAGTATTTGATGGCTGGAAAAGTTTTAGGCGATCAGGGTCCGGGGTTGCCGTGACCTCTCGGAAGGCGTGGGCAATAGCACACAATAATATTGTAATCGGGCGAAATTCTAGTGTTTTGGCCGAAAACTGCATAAAATGAGGAACGATCATGGCGGGGCGGTGACTATGGTTCCTTAGGTCATATTTGATGGCTGGAAAAGTTTTAGGCGATCGGGGTCCGGGGTTCCCGTGACCACTCGGAAGGCGTGGGCTATAGCACACGAAAATATGGGAATCGCGCGGAATTCTAGTTTTTTGGCCGAAAAATGCAAAAAATGAGGAACGATCATGGCAGGGCGGTGACTATGGTTCCTTAAATCCTATTTTATGGCCCGTAAAAATATTAGGCGATCGGGGTCCGGGGTTCCCGGGACCACTTGGAAGGCGTGGGCTATAACACACGAAAATATGGGAATCGGGCGGAATTCAAGTTTTTTGGCCGAAAAATGCAAAAAATGAGGACCGATCATGGTGGGGCGGTGACTATGGTTCCTTAGGTCGTATTTGATGGCCCATAAAAAATATTAGGCGACCGGGGTCCGAGGTTCCCGGGACCACTTGGAAGGCATGGGCTGTAGCACACAAAAATATGGTAATCGAGCGGAATTCTAGGTTTTTGGCCGAAAAATGCAAAAAATGAGGAACGATCATGGCGGGGTGGTGAATATGGTTCCTTAGGTCGTATTTGATGGCCCGAAAAAATTTTAGGCGATCGGGGTCCGGGGATCCCGGGACCACTTGGAAGGCGTGTGCTATAACACACGAAAATATGGGATTCGGGCAGAATTCTAGTTTTTTGGCCGAAAAATGCAAAAAATGAGGTACGATCATGGCGGAATGGTGACTATGGTTCCTTAGGTCGTATTTGATGGCCCGGAAAAAGTTTAGGCTATCCGAGTCCGGGATACCCGGCCCACTCAAAAGGCGTGGGCTATAGCACACGAAAATATGGGAATCGGGCGGAATTCTAGTTTTTTGGCCGAAAAACACAAAATATGAGTAACGATCATGGCGGGGCGGTGACTATGGTTTCTTAGGTTGTATTTGATGGTCCGAAAAAATTTTAGGCGATCGGGGTCCGGGATTCCCTACCCATTGGGAAGGCGTGGGCAATTATAGCACACGAAAATATGGGAATCGTACGGAATTCTAGTTTTTTAGCCAAAAAATGCAAACAATGAGGAACGATCATGGTGTGGGGAGGTGAATATGGTTCCTTAAGTCTTATTTGATGGCCCGAACAAATTTTAGATGATCCGAGTTCGGGGGGCCCGGCCCACTCGGAAGGTGTGGGCTATAGCACACGAAAATATGGGAATCGGGCGGAATTCTAGTTTTTTTGCCGTAAATCGCAATAAGTGAGGAACGATCATGGCAGGGCAGTTCCTATGGTTCCTTAGGTCATATTTGATGGCCGGGAAAAATTTTAGGCAATCGGGGTCCAGGGATCCCGGGACCACTTGGAAAGCGTGGGCTATAGCACACAAAAATATGGGAACCGGGCGGAATTCTAGTTTTTTGGCCGAAAAATGCGAAAAATGAGGAACGATCATGGCGAGGTGGTGACTATGGTTCCTTAGGTCCTATTTTATGGCCCGAAAAAACTTTAGGCGATCCTAGTACGGGGGGCTCGGCCCTCTCGGAAGGCGTGGGCAATAGCACACAATAAAATGGTAATCGGGCGGAATTCTAGTGTTTTGGCCGAAAACTGCATAAAATAAGGAACGATCATGGCGGGGCGGTGACTATGGTTCCTTAGGTCGTATTTGATGGCTGGAAAAGTTTTAGGCGATCGGGGTCCGGGGTTCCCGTGACCACTCGGAAGGCGTGGGCTATAGCAAATGAAAATATGGAATCGCGCGGAATTCTAGGTTTTTTGCCAAAAAATACAAAAACATAGGAACGATCATGGCGGGGCGGTGACTATGGTTCCTTAGGTCGTATTTGATGGTCCGAAAAAACTTTAGGCGATAGGGGTCCGGGGGTCTGGGACCACTCGGAAGGCGTGGGCTATAGCACACGAAAATATGGGAATCGCGCGGAATTCTAGTTTTTTGGCCGAAAGTGCAAAAAATGAGGAACGATCATGGCAGGGCGATGACTATGGTTCCTTAAATCATATTTTATGGCCCGTAAAAATATTAGGCGATCGGGGTCCGTGGTTCCCGTGACCACTTGGAAGGCGTGGGCTATAACACACGAAAATATGGGAATCGGGCGAAATTCTAGTTTTTTGGCCGAAAAATGCAAAAAATGAGGAACGATCATTGCGGGGCGGTGACTATGGTTACTTAGGTCGTATTTGACGGCCGAAAATTTTTTAGGCGATCCGAGTCCGGAAGGCCCAGCCCACTCGGAAGACGTGGGCTATTTAGCACACGAAAATATGGGAATCACGCGGAATTCTAGTTTTTTGGCCGAAAAATGCAAAAATGGGGAACGATCATGGCGGGGTGGTTATTATGGTTCCTTGGGTCGTATTTGATGGCCCGAAAATTTTTTAGGCGATCGGGGTCCGGGGGTACCGGGACCACTTGGAAGGCGTGAGCTATAGCACACGAAAATATGGGAATCGTGCGGAATTCTAGTTTTTTGGCCGAAAAATGCAAAATATTAGCAACGATCATGGCGGGGCGGTGACTATGGTTCCTTAGGTCGTATTTGATGGCCCGGAAAATTTTTAGGCGATCCGAGTCTGGTAGGCCCGGCCCACTCGGAAGGCTTGGGCAATAACACACGAAAATATGGGAATCGGGCGGAATTCTAGTACTTTGGACGTAAAATGCAAAAAATGAGGACCGATCATGGTGGGGCACTGACTATGGTTCCTTAGGTCGTATTTGATGGCCCAGAAAAATATTAGGCCACCGGGGTCCGAGGTTCCCGGGACCACTTGGAAGGCGTGGGCTGTAGCACACAAAAATATGGGAATCGAGCGGAATTCTAGGTTTTTTGCCGAAAAATGCAAAAAATGAGGAACGATCATGGCGGGGAGGTGAATATGATTCCTTAGGTCGTATTTGATGGCCCGGAAAAATTTTAGACGATCCGAGTCCTGGAGGCCCGACCCACTTGGAAGGCGTGGGCAATAGTAGACGAAAATATGGGAATCACGCGGAATTCTAGTTTTTGGTAGAAAAACGCAAAAAATGAGGAACGATCATGGCGGGGTGGTTACTATGGTTCCTTGGGTCTTATTTTATGGCCCGAAAACTTTTTGGCAATCGGGGTCCGGGGGTCCCGGGACCACTTGGAAGGCGTGTGCTATAACACACGAAAATATGGGAATCGGGCAGAATTCTAGTTTTTTGGCCGAAAAATGCAAAAAATGAGGAACGATCATGGCGGAACGGTGACTATGGTTCCTTAGGTCGTATTTGATGGCCCGGAAAAAAGTTTAGGCGATCCGAGTCCGGGAGACCCGGCCCACTCGGAAGGCGTGGGCTATAGCACACGAAAATATGGGAATCGGGCGGAATATTATTTTTTTGGCCGAAAAACACAAAATATGAGTTAAGATCATGGCGGGGCGGTGACTATGGTTTCTTAGGTCGTATTTGATGGTCCGAAAAAATTTTAGGCGATCGGGGTCCGGGATTCCCTACCCATTGGGAAGGCGTGGGCAATTATAGCACACGAAAATATGGGAATCGTACGGAATTCTAGTTTTTTAGCCAAAAATGCAAACAATGAGGAACGATCATGGCGGGGAGGTGAATATGGTTCCTTAGGTCTTATTTGATGGCCCGAATAAAATTTAGATGATCCGAGTCCGAGGGGCCCGGCCCACTCGGAAGGCGTGGGCTATAGCACATGAAAATATGGGAATCAGGCGGAATTCTAGTTTTTTTGCCGGAAATCGCAATAAGTGAGGAACGATCATGGCGGGGCAGTTCCTATGGTTCCTTAGGTCGTATTTGATAGCCCGGAAAAATATTAGGCGATCGGGGTCCGGGGATCCCGGGACCACTTGGAAAGCGTGGGCTATAGCACATAAAAATATGGGAACCGGGTGGAATTCTAGTTTTTTGGCCGAAAAAAGCGAAAAATGAGGAACGATCATGGCGAGGTGGTGACTATGGTTCCTTAGGTCCTATTTTATGGCCCGAAAAAACTTTAGGCGATCCGTGTACGGGGGGCTCGGCCCACTCGGAAGGCGTGGGCAATAGCACACAATAATATGGTAATCGGGCGGAATTCTAGTGTTTTGGCCGAAAACTGCATAAAATGAGGAACGATCATGGCGGGGCGGTGACTATGGTTCCTTCGGTCGTATTTGATGGCTGGAAAATTTTTAGGCGATCGGGGTCCGGGGTTCCCGGGACCACTCGGAAGGCGTGGGCTATAGCGAATGAAAATATGGAATCGCGCGGAATTCTAGGTTTTTTTTCCAAAAATTACAAAAACATAGGAACGATCATGGCGGGGCGGTGACTATGGTTCCTTAGGTTGTATTTGATGGTCCGGAAAAACTTTAGGCGATAGGGGTCCGGGGGTTTGGGACCACTCGGAAGGCGTGGGCTATAGCACACGAAAATATGGGAATCGCGCGGAATTCTAGTTTTTTGGCCGAAAAACGCAAAAAATGAGGAACGATCATGGCTGAGCGGTGACTATGGTTCCTTAAATCATATTTTATGGCCCGTAAAAATATTAGGCGATCGGGGTCCGGGGTTCCCGGGACCAATTGGAAGGCGTGGGCTATAACACACGAAAATATGGGAATCGGGCGGAATTCTAGTTTTTTGGCCAAAAAATGCGAAAAATGAGGAACGATCATTGCGGGGCGGTGACTATGGTTCCTTAGCTTGTATTTGACGGCCCGAAAAATTTTTAGGCGATCCGAGTCCGGAAGGCCCGGCCCACTCGGAAGACGTGGGCTATTTAGCACACGAAAATATGGGAATCACGCGAAATTCTACTTTTTTGGCCGAAAAATGCAAAAATGGGGAACGATCATGGCGGGGCGGTTATTATGGTTCCTTGGGTCATATTTGATGGCCTGGAAAAATTTTAGGCGATCGGGGTCCGGGGGTACCGGGACCACTTGGAAGGCGACACATGAAAATATGGGAATCGGGCGGAATTCTAGTTTTTTGGCCGAAAAACACAAAATATGAGTAACGATCATGGCAGGGCGGTGACTATGGTCTCTTAGGTCGTATTTGATGGTCCAGAAAAATTTTAGGCGATCAGAGTCCGGAAGGCCCGGCCCACTCGGAAGACGTGGGCTATTTAGCACATGAAAATATGGAAATCATGCGGAATTCTACTTTTTTGGCCGAAAAATGCAAAAATGGGGAACGATCATGGCGGGGCGGTTATTATGGTTCCTTGGGTTGTATTTGATGGCCCGGAAAAATTTTAGGCGATCGGGGTCCGGGGGTACCGGGACCACTTGGAAGGCGTGAGCTATAGCACATGAAAATATGGGAATCGGGCGGAATTCTAGTTTTTTGGCCGAAAAATACAAAATATTAGCAACGATTATGGCGGGGCAGTGACTATGGTTCCTTAGGTCGTATTTGATGGCCAGGAAAAATTTTAGGCGATCCGAGTCTGGTAGGCCCGGCCCACTCGGAAGGCTTGGGCAATAACACACGAAATATGGGAATCGGGCAGAATTCTAGTTTTTTGGACGTAAATTGCAAAAAATGAGGACCGATCATGGTGGGGCGGTGACTATGGTTCCTTAGGTCGTATTTGATGGCCCAGAAAAATATTAGGCGACCGGAGTCCGAGGTTCCCGGGACCACTTGGAAGGCGTGGGCTGTAGCACACAAAAATATGGTAATCGAGCGGAATTCTAGGTTTTTGGCCGAAAAATGCAAAAAATTAGGATCGATCATGGCGGGGCGGTGAATATGGTTCCTTAGGTCGTATTTGATGGCCCGTAAAAATTTTAGGCGATCCGAGTCCTGGAGGCCTGACCCACTCGGAAGGCGTGGGCAATAGTAGACGAAAATATGGGAATCACGCGGAATTCTAGTTTTTTGGCAGAAAAATGCAAAAAATGAGGAACGATCATGGCGGGTTGGTTACTATGGTTCCTTGGGTCTTATTTTATGGCCCGAAAATTTTTTAGGCGATCGGGGTCCGGGGGTCCCGGGACCACTTGGAAGGCGTGTGTTATAACACACGAAAATATGGGAATCGGGCAGAATTCTAGTTTTTTGGCCGAAAAATGCAAAAAATGAGGAACAATCATGGCGGAACGGTGAATATGGTTCCTTAGGTCGTATTTGATGGCCCAGAAAAAGTTTAGGCGATCCGAGTCCGGGATACCCGGCCCACTCGGAAGGCGTGGGCTATAACACACGAAAATATGGGAATCGGGCGGAATTCTAGTTTTTTGGCCGAAAAATGCGAAAAATGAGGAACGATCATTGCAGGGCAGTGACTATGGTTCCTTAGGTCGTATTTGACGGCCCGAAAAAATTTTAGGCGATCCGAGTCTGGAAGGCCCAGCCCACTCGGAAGACGTGGGCTATTTAGCACACGAAAATATGGGAATCACGCGTAATTCTAGGATTTTGGCCGAAAAGTGCAAAAATGGGGAACGATCATGGCGGGGCGGTTATTATGGTTCCTTGGATCGTATTTGATGGCCCGGAAATATTTTAGGCGATCGGGGTCCGGGGGTACCGGGACCAATTGGAAGGCATGAACTATAGCACACGAAAATATGGGAATCGGGCGGAATTCTAGTTTTTTGGCCGAAAAATGCAAAATATTAGCAACGATCATGGCGGGGCGGTGACTATGGTTCCTTAGGTCGTATTTGATGGCCCGGAAAAATTTTAGGCGATCCGAGTCTGGTAGACCCGGCCCACTCGGAAGGCTTGGGCAATAACACACGAAAATATGGGAATCGGGCGGAATTCTTGTTTTTTGGACGTAAAATGCAGAAAATGAGGACCGATCATGGTGGGGCGGTGTCTATGGTTCCTTAGGTCATATTTGATGGCCTAGAAAAATATTAGGCGACCGGGGTCCGAGGTTCCCGGGACCACTTGGAAGGCGTGGGCTGTAGCACACAAAAATATGTGAATCGAGGGGAATTTTAGGTTTTTGGCCGAAAAATGCAAAAAATGAGGAACGATCATGGCGGGGCGGTGAATATGGTTCCTTAGGTCGTATTTGATGGCCCGGAAAAATTTTAGGCGATCCGAGTCCTGGAGGCCCGACCCACTCGGAAGGTGTGGGCAATAGTAGACGAAAATAAGGGAATCACGCGGAATTCGAGTTTTTTGGCAGAAAAACGCAAAAAATGAGGAACGATCATAGTGGGGTGGTTACTATGGTTCCTTGGGTCTTATTTTATGGCTCGAAAATTTTTTAGGCGATCGGGGTCCGGGGGTCCCGAGACCACTTGGAAGGCGTGTGCTATAACACACTAAAATATGGGAATCGGGCAGAATTCTAGTTTTTTGGCCAAAAAATGCAAAAAATGAGGAACGATCATGGCGGAACGGTGACAATGGTTCCTTAGGTCGTATTTGATGGCCCGGAAAAAGTTTAGGCGATCCGAGTCCGGGAGACCCGGCCCACTCGGAAGGCGTGGGCTATAGCACACGAAAATATGGGAATCGGGCGGAATTCTAGTTTTTTGGCCGAAAAACACAAAATATGAGTAACGATCATGGCGGGGCGGTGACTATGGTTTCTTAGGTCGTATTTGATGGTCCGGAAAAATTTTAGGCGATCGGGGTCCGGGATTCCCTACCCATTGGGAAGACGTGGGCAATTATAGCACACGAAAATATGGGAATCGTACGGAATTCTAGTTATTTAGCCGAAAAATGCAAACAATGAGGAACGATCATGGCGAGGAGGTGAATATGGTTCCTTACGTCTTATTTGATGGCCTGAATAAAATTTAGATGATCCGAGTCCGGGGGGCCCGACCCACTCGGAAGGTATGGGCTATAGCACACGAAAATATGGGAATCGGGCGGAATTCTAGTTTTTTTGCCAGAAATCGCAATAAGTGAGGAACGATCATGGCAGGGCAGTTCCTATGGTTCCTTAGGTCGTATTTGATGGCTCGGAAAAATTTTAGGCGATCGGGGTCCGGGGATCCCGGGACCACTTGGAAAGCGTGGGCTATAGCACACAAAAATATGGGAACCGGGCGGAATTCTAGTTTTTTGGCCGAAAAATGCGAAACATGAGGAACGATCATGGCGAGGTATTGACTATGGTTCCTTAGGTCCTATTTTATGGCCCGAAAAAACTTTAGGCGATCCGAGTACGGGGGGCTCGGCCCACTCGGAAGGCGTGGGCAATAGCATACAATAATATGGTAATCGGGCGGAATTCTAGTGTTTTGGCCGAAAACTGCATAAAATTAGGAACGATCATGGAGGGGCGGTGACTATGGTTCCCTAGGTCGTATTTGATGGCTGGAAAAGTTTTAGGCGATCGGGGTCCGGGGTTCCCGTGACCACTCGGAAGGCGTGGGCTATAGCAAATGAAAATATGGAATCGCGCGGAATTCTAGGTTTTTTGCCAAAAAATACAAAAACATAGGAACGATCATAGCGGGGCGGTGACTATGTTTCCTTAGGTCGTATTTGATGGCCCGAAAAAATTTTAGGTGATCCGAGTCTGGTAGGCCCGGCCCACTCGGAAGGCTTGGGCAATAACACACGAAAATATGGGAATCGGGCGGAATTCTTGTTTTTTGGATGTAAAATGCAAAAAATGAGGACCGATCATGGTGGGGCGGTGACTATGGTTCCTTAGGTCGTATTTGATGGCCTAGAAAAATATTAGGCGACCGGGGTCCGAGGTTCCCGGGACCACTTGGAAGGCGTGGGATGTAGCACACAAAAATATGGGAATCGAGGGGAATTCTAGGTTTTTGGCCGAAAAATGCAAAATATGAGGAACGATCATGGCGGGGCGGTGAATATGGTTCCTTAGGTCGTATTTGATGGCCCGGAAAAATTTTAGGCGATCCGAGTCCTGGAGGCCCGACCCACTCGGAAGGTGTGGGCAATAGTAGACGAAAATATGGGAATCACGCGGAATTCGAGTTTTGTGGCAAAAAACGCAAAAAATGAGGAACGATCATGGCGGGGTGGTTACTATGGTTCCTTGGGTCTTATTTTATGGCTCGAAAATTTTTAGGCGATAGGGGTTCGGGGGTCCCGGGACCACTTGGAAGGCGTGTGCTATAACACACGAAAATATGGGAATCGGGCAGAATTCTAGTTTTTTGGCCAAAAAATGCAAAACATGAGGAACGATCATGGCGGAAGGGTGACAATGGTTCCTTAAGTCATATTTAATGGCCCGGAAAAATTTTAGGCGATCCGAGTCCGGGATACCCGGCCCACTCGGAAGGCGTGGGCTATAGCACACGAAAATATGGGAATCGGGCGGAATTCTAGTTTTTTGGCCGAAAAACACAAAATATGAGTAACGATCATGGCGGGGCGGTGACTATGGTTTCTTAGGTCGTATTTGATGGTCCGGAAAAATTTTAGGCGATCGGGGTCCGGGATTCCCTACCCATTGGGAAGGCGTGGGCAATTATAGCACACGAAAATATGGGAATCGTACGGAATTTTAGTTTTTTAGCCGAAAAATGCAAACAATGAGGAACGATCATGGCGGGGAGGTGAATATGGTTCCTTAGGTCTTATTTGATGGCCCGAATAAAATTTAGACGATCCGAGTCCGGGGGGCCCGGCCCACTCGGAAGGTGTGGGCTATAACACACGAAAATATGGGAATCGGGCAGAATTCTAGTTTTTTTGCCGGAAATCGCAATAAGTGAGGAACGATCATGGCGGGGCAGTTCCTACGGTTCCTTAGGTCGTATTTGATGGCCCGGAAAAATTTTAGGCGATCGGGGTCCGGGGATCTCGGGACCACTTGGAAAGCGTGGGCTATAGCACACAAAAATATGGGAACCGGGCGGAATTCTAGTTTTTTGGCCGAAAAATGCGAAAAATGAGGAACGATCATGGCAAGGTATTGACTATGGTTCCTTAGGTCCTATTTTATGGCCCGAAAAAACTTTAGGCGATCCGAGTACGGGGGGCTCGGCCCACACGGAAGGCGTGGGCAATAGCATACAATAATATGGTAATCGTTCGGAATTCTAGTGTTTTGGCCCAAAAACTGCATAAAATTAGGAATGATCATGGAGGGGCGGTGACTATGGTTCCCTAGGTCGTATTTGATGGCTGGAAAAGTTTTAGGCGATCGGAGTCCGGGGTTCCCGTGACCACTCGGAAGGCGTGGGCTATAGCAAATGAAAATATGGAATCGCGCGGAATTCTAGGTTTTTTGCCAAAAAATACAAAAACATAGGAACGATCATGGCGGGGCGGTGACTATGGTTCCTTAGGTCGTATTTGATGGTCCGAAAAAACTTTAGGCGATAGGGGTCCGGGGGTCTGGGACCACTCGGAAGGCGTGGGCTATAGCACACGAAAATATGGGAATCGCTCGGAATTCTAGTTTTTTGGCCGAAAAACGCAAAAAATGAGGAACGATCATTGCGGGGCGGTACTATGGTTACTTAGGTCGTATTTGACGGCCGAAAATTTTTTTAGGCGATCCGAGTCCGGAAGGCCCAGCCCACTCGGAAGACGTGGGCTATTTAGCACACGAAAATATGGGAATCACGCGGAATTCTAGTTTTTTGGCCGAAAAATGCAAAAATGGGGAACGATCATGGCGGAGCGGTTATTATGGTTCCTTGGGTCGTATTTGATAGCCCGAAAAACTTTTAGGCGATCGGGGTCCGGGGGTACCGGGACCACTTGGAAGGCGTGAGCTATAGCACACGAAAATATGGGAATCGTGCGGAATTCTAGTTTTTTGGCCGAAAAATGCAAAATATTAGCAACGATCATGGCGGGGCGGTGACTATGGTTCCTTAGGTCGTATTTGATGGCCAGGAAAATTTTTAGGCGATCCGAGTCTGGTAGGCCCGGCTTACTAGGAAGGCTTGGGCAATAACACACGAAAATATGGGAATCGGGCGGAATTCTAGTTTTTTGGACGTAAAATGCAAAAAATGAGGACCGATCATGGTGGGGTGGTGACTATGGTTCCTTAGGTCGTATTTGATGGCCCAGTAAAATATAAGGCGACCGGGGTCCGAGGGTCCCGGGACCACTTGGAAGGCGTGGGCTGTAGCACACAAAAATATGGGAATCGAGCGGAATTCTAGGTTTTTGGCCAAAAAATGCAAAAAAATGAGGAACGATCATGGCGGGGCGGTGAATATGGTTCCTTAGGTCGTATTTGATGGCCCGAAAAAATTTTAGGCGATCCGAGTCCTGGAGGCCCGACCCACTCGGAAGGCGTGGGCAATAGTAGACAAAAATATGGGAATCACGTGGAATTCTAGTTTTTTGGCAGAAAAATGCAAAAAATGAGGAACGATCATGGCGGGGTGGTTACTATGGTTCCTTGGGTCTTATTTTATGGCCCAAAAAATTTTTAGGCGATCGGGGTCCGGGGGTCCCGGGACCACTTGGAAGGCGTGTGCTATAACACACGAAAATATGGGAATCGGGCAGAATTCTAGTTTTTTGGCCGAAAAATGCAAAAAATGAGGAACGATCATGGCGGAACGGTGACTATGGTTCCTTAGGTCGTATTTGATGGCCCGGAAAATGTTTAGGCGATCCGAGTCCGGGAGACCTGGCCCACTTGGAAGGCGTGGGCTATAGCACTTGAAAATATGGGAATCGGGCGGAATATAAGTTTTTTGGCCGAAAAACACAAAATATGAGTAACGATCATGGCGGGGCGGTGACTATGGTTTCTTAGGTCGTATTTGATGGTCCGAAAAAATTTTAGGCGATCGGGGTCCCGGATTCCCTACCCATTGGGAAAGCGTGGGCAATTATAGCACACGAAAATATGGGAATCGTACGGAATTCTAGTTTTTTAGCCGAAAAATGCAAACAATGAGGAACGATCATGGCGGGGAGGTGAATATGGTTCCTTAGGTCTTATTTGATGGCCCGAATAAAATTTAGATGATCCGAGTCCGGGGGCCCGGCCCACTCGGAAGGCGTGGGCTATAGCACATGAAAATATGGGAATCGGGTGGAATTCTAATTTTTTTGCCGGAAATCGCAATAAGTGAGGAACGATCATGGCGGGGCAGTTCCTATGGTTTCTTAGGTCGTATTTGATGGCCCGGAAAACTTTTAGGCGATCGGGGTCCGGGGATCCCGGGACCACTTGGAAAGCGTGGGCTATAGCACATAAAACTATGGGAACCGGGCGGAATTCTAGTTTTTTGGTCGAAAAAAGCGAAAACTGAGGAACGATCATGGCGAGGTGGTGACTATGGTTCCTTAGGTCCTATTTTATGGCCTGAAAAAACTTTAGGCGATCCGAGTACGGGGGGCTCGGCCCACTCAGAAGGCGTGGGCAATAGCACACAATAATATGGTAATCGGGCGGAATTCTAGTGTTTTGGCCGAAAACAGCATAAAATGAGGAACGATCATGGCGGGGCGGTGACTATGGTTCCTTCGGTCATATTTGATGGCTGGAAAATTTTTAGGCGATCGGGGTCCGGGGTTACCGGGACCACTCGGAAGGCATGGGTTATAGCGAATGAAAATATGGAATCGCGCGGAATTCTAGGTTTTTTTTCCAAAAAATACAAAAACATAGGAACGATCATGGTGGGGCGGTGACTATGGTTCCTTAGGTTGTATTTGATGGTCCGGAAAAACTTTAGGCGATAGGGGTCCGGGGGTTTGGGACCACTCGGAAGGCGTGGGCTATAGCACACGAAAATATGGGAATCGCGCGGAATTCTAGTTTTTTGGCCGAAATATGCAAACAATGAGGAACGATCACGGCAGAGCGGTGACTATGGTTCCTTAAATCATATTTTATGGCCCGTAAAAATATTAGGCGATCGGGGTCCGGGGTTCCCGGGACCACTTGGAAGGCGTGGGCTATAACACACGAAAATATGGGAATCGGGCGAAATTCTAGTTTTTTGGCTGAAAAATACAAAAAATGAGGAACGATCATTGAGGGGAGTTGACTATGGTTCCTTAGGTCGTATTTGATGGCCCGAAAAAATTTTAGGCGATCCGAGTCCGGAAGGCCCGGCCCACTCGGAAGACGTGGGCTATTTAGCACACGAAAATATGGGAATCACGCGAAATTCTAGTTTTTTGGCCGAAAAATGCAAAAATGGGGAACGATCATGGCGGGGCGGTTATTATGGTTCCTTGGGTCGTATTTGATGGCCCGAAAAAATTTTAGGCGATCGGGGTCCGGGGGTACCGGGACCACTTGGAAGGCGTGAGCTAGCACACGAAAATATGGGAATCGGGCGGAATTCTAGTTTTTTGGCCGAAAAATGCAAAATATTAGCAACGATCATGGCGGGGCGGTGACTATGGTTCCTTAAATCATATTTTATGGCCCGTAAAAATATTAGGCGATCGGGGTCCGTGGTTCCCGGGACCACTTGGAAGGCGTGGGCTATAACACACGAAAATATGGGAATCGGGCGGAATTCTAGTTTTTTGGCCGAAAAATGCAAAAAATGAGGAACGATCATTGCGGGGCGGTGACTATGGTTACTTAGGTCGTATTTGACGGCCGAAAATTATTTTAGGCGATCCGAGTCCGGAAGGCCCAGCCCACTCGGAAGACGTGGGCTATTTAGCACACGAAAATATGGGAATCACGCGGAATTCTAGTTTTTTGGCCGAAAAATGTAAAAATGGGGAACGATCATGGTGGAGCGGTTATTATGGTTCCTTGGGTCGTATTTGATGGCCCGAAAAATTTTTAGGCGATCGGGGTCCGGGGGTACCGGGACCACTTGGAAGGCGTGAGCTAGCACACGAAAATATGGGAATCGGGCGGAATTCTAGTTTTTTGGCCGAAAAATGCAAAATATTAGCAACGATCATGGCGGGGCGGTGACTATGGTTCCTTAGGTCGTATTTGATGGCCCGAAAAAATTTGAGGCGATCCGAGTCTGGTAGGCTCGGCCCACTCGGAAGGCTTGGGCAATAACACACGAAAATATGGGAATCGGG
>NC_134083.1:63935673-63946673 GCF_000715075.1 Nicotiana tabacum | reverse complement strand
AAAATATGAGAATCAGGTGGAATTCTAGGTTTTTGGCCAAAAAATGAGGAACGATCATGGCAGGTGGTGACTATGATTCCTTAGGTCGTATTTGATGGCCCGAAAAAATTTTAGGCGATCGGGGTCCGGGGGGCGGCACACTTGGAATGCGTGGAATATAGCACACGAAAATATGGGAATCGGGCGGAATTCTTGTTTTTTTCCCGCAAAACGCAAAAGATGAGGAACGATCATGGAGGGGCAGTGACTATGGTTCATTAGGTCGTATGTGATGCCCCGCAAAAATTTTAGGCGATCAGAGTCCGGGGGCCCGGCCCACTCGGAAGGCGTGGGCTATTGCATACGAAAATATGGGAATCGGGCGAAATTCTAGATTTTTTGCGAAAAAGCCAAAAAATGAGGATCGATCATGGCGGGGCGGTGACTATGGTTCCTTAGGTCGTATTTAATGGTCCGAAAAAATTTTGGCGATCGGAGTCCGGGGTTCCCGGAACCACTTGGAAGGTAGCACACGAAAATATGGGAATCGGGCGGAAATGTAGGTTTTTGACCGTAAAATGCAAGAAATGAGGAACTGACATGGCAGGGCGGTGACTATAGTTCTTTAGGTCGTACTTGATGGCCTGGAATAATTTTAGACGATCCGAGTCCGGCAGGACGACCCACTTGGAAGGCGTGGGCTATAGAACACGAAAATATGGGAATCGAGCGGAATACAAGTTTTTTGGCCATAAAATGCAAAAAATGAAGAACGATCATGGCGGGGCGGTGACTATGGTTCATTAGTTCTTATTTGATGGCCCAAAAAAGTTTTAGGCGATCGGGGTCCGGTACTCCCGAGACCACTTGGAAGGCGTTGGCTATAGCACACGAAAATATGGGAATCGGGCAAAATTTTAGTTTTTTGGCCATAAAATGCAAAGAATGCGGACAGGTCATGGCGGGGCAGTGACTATGGATCCTTAGGTCATATTTGATGGCATGCAAAAATATTAGGCGATCCGGCTCCGTGGAGCCCTATCCATTGGGAAGGCGTGGGCTATAGCACACGAAAATATGGGAATCAGGCGGAATTCTAGTTTTTTGGCCGTAAAATGTAAAATATGAGGAATTATCATGGCGGGGCAGTGACTATGGTTCATTAGTTCGTATTTGATGGCCCGGAAAAGTTTTAGGCGATCGGGGTCCGGCAGTCCCGGGACCACTTGGAAGGCGCGAAAATATGGGAATGAGGCGAAATTTTAGTTTTTTGGCCATAAAATGCAAAAACTGAGGACAGGTCATGGCGGGGCGGTGACTATGGATCTTTAGGTCGTAATTGATGGCACGCAAAAATATTAGGCGATCCGGCTCCGTAGGGCCCTACCCATTGGGAAGACGTGGGCTATATAGCACACAAAAATATGAAAATCGGGCGGAATTCTAGTTTTTTCGTCGTAAAACGCAAAATTTGAGGAATGATCATGGCGGGGCAGTGACTATGGTTCCTTAGGTCGTAATTTATGGCCCGGAAAAGTTTTAGGCGATCTAGGTCCGGGGGTCCCGGGACCACTTGGAAGGCGTGGGCTATAGCACACGAAAATATGGGAATCGGGCCGAATTCTATACTTTTGGTCGAAAAATGCAAACAAGGCGTGGGCTAGCACATGAAAATATGAGAATCGGGCGCAATTCTAGTTTTTTGGCCGAAAAAGTTTAAAAACGAGGAACACTCATGGCGGGGTGGTGCCTATGGTTCCTTAGGTCATAATTGATGGCCCAAAATATTTTTAGGCGATCACAGTCCGGGGGCCCCGACCCACTCGGAAGGCGTGGGAGCACTTGAAAATATGGGAATCGGGCGGAATTATAGGTTTTTGGCCGTAAAATGCAAGAAATGAGGAACGGTCATGGCGGGGTGGTGACTATAGTTCTTTAGGTCGTACTTGATGGCCCGGAAAATGTTTTAGGCGATCCGAGTCTGGCGGGACGGCCCACTTGGAAGGCGTGGGCTATAGAACACGAAAATATGGGAATCAGGCGGAATACAAGTTTTTTGGCCATAAAATCCAAAGAATGAGGAACGATCATGGCAGGGTGGTGACTATGGTTCATTAGTTCGTATTTGATGGCCCAGAAAAGCTTTAGGCGATCGGGGTCCGGGAGTCCCGAGACCACTTGGAAGGCGTGGGCTATAGCACACGAAAATATGGGAATCGGGCAAAATTTTAGTTTTTTGGCCGTAAAATACAAAAAAATGAGGACAGGTTATGGTGGGGCGGTGACTATGGATCCTTAGGTCGTAATTGATGGCACGCAAAAATATTAGGCGATCCGGCTCCGTGGGGCCCTACCCATTGGGAAGGCGTGGGCTATATCACACGAAAATATGGGAATCAGGCGGAATTCTAGTTTTTTAGCCGTAAAACACCAAATATGAGGAATGATCATGGCGGGGCAGTGACTATGGTTCCTTAGGTCGTAATTTATGGCCCAGAAATATTTTAGGCGATCGGGGTCTGGGGGTCCCGGGACCACTTGGAAGGCGTGGGCTATAGCACACGAAAATATGGGAATCGGGCCGAATTCTATATTTTTGGCCGAAAAATGCAAAAAATGAGGAACAATCAAGGCGGTACGGTGACTATGGTTCTTTAGGTCGTATTTGATGGCCTGAAAACCTTTTAGGCGATCCGAGTAAGTGGGACCGGCCCACTCGGAAGGCATGGGCTAGCACCCGTAAATATGGGAATCAGGCGCAATTCTAGTTTTTTGGCCGAAAAATTTAAAAAATGAGGAACACTCATGGCGGGGCATTGACTATGGTTCCTTAGGTCGTATTTGATGGCCTTATAATATTTTAGGCAATCGGGGTCCGGGGGGCCGGCCCACTTGGAAGGCGTGGGCTATAGCACACGAAAATATGAGAATCGGGCGGAATTCTAATTTTTTGGCCTTAAAATGCAAATGATGAGGAACGATCATGGCGGGGCGGTGACTTTGGTTCCTTAGGTCGTATTTGGGGCTCGGAAAAATTTTACTCGATCGGGGTCCGGGAGTCCCGGGACCATTTGGAAGGCGTCGGCTATAACACACGAAAATATGAGAATCGGGCGGAATTCTAGTTTTTGGCCGTAAAATGCAAAACATGAGTACAGGTCATGGCGGGGCAGTTACTAAGGTTCCTTAGGTCGTATTTGATGGACCACAAAAATAATAGGCGATCCTGCTCCGTGGGGCCCTACCCATTGGGAAGACGTGGGCTATAGCACACGAAAATATGGGATAGGGCGGATTTCTAGTTTTTTGGCCGAAAAACACAAAAAATGAGGAATGATCATGGTGGGGCAATGACTATGGTTCCTTAGGTTGTATTTGATGGCCCGGAAAAATTTTAGGCGATCGGGGTCTGGGGGTCTCGGGACCACTTGGAAGGCGTGGGCTATAGCCCACGAAAATATGGGAATCGGGCGGAATACTAGTTTTTTGGCCGTAAAATGCAAACAATGAGGAACGATCATGGCGGGCCGGTGACTTGGGTTCCTAAAGTCGTATTTGGTGGCCCGGAAAATTTTAGGCGATCGGGGTCCGGGGGTTCCGGGACCACTTGGAAGGCGTGGGCTATAGCACACGAAAATATGGGAATCGGGCGGAATACTAGTTTTTTGACCGTAAAATGCAAAAAATGAGGAACGATCATGGCGGGCCGGTGACTTGGGTTCCTAAAGTCATATTTGGTGGCCTTGAAAACTTTAGACGATTGGGGTACGGGAGTCCCGGGACCACTTGGAAGGCGTCGGCTATAGCACATGAAAATATGGGAATCGGGCGAAATTCTAGTTTTTTGGCCGTAAAATGCAAAACATGAGGACAGGTCAAGGCGCCGCGGTGACTAAGGTTCCTTAGGTCATATTTGATGGCCCATAAAAATATTAGGCGATCCGGCTCTGTGGGGCCCTACCCATTGGGAAGATGTGGACTATAGAACACGAAAATATGAGAATCGGGCGGAATTCTAGTTTTTTGGTCGTAAAACGCAAAATATGAGGAATGATCATAGCGGGGCAGTGACTATGGTTCCTTAGTTCGTAATTTATGGCCCGGAAAAATTTTATGCGATCGGGGTCCGGGGGTCCTGAGACCACTTGGAAGGCGTGGGCTATAGCACACGAAAATATGGGAATCAGGCGAAATTCTAGTTTTTTGGCCGAAAAATTCAAAAAATAAGGAACGATCATGGCGGGGTGGTGACTATAGTTTCTTAGGTCGTATATGATGGCCCGAAAAATTTTTAGGTGATCCGAGTTCGGGGGGCCAGGCCCGCTCGGAAAGAGTGGGCTATAGCACCCGAAAATATGGGAATCGCGTGGAATTCTAGTTCTTTGGCCGAAAAATGCAAAAAATGGGGAACGATCGTGGCGGGGCGGTGACTATGGTTCCTTAGGTAATATTTCATGGCCCATAAAAATTTTAGGCTATCGGGGTCCGGGGGGCCGGGACCACTCGGAAGGCGTGGGTTATAACACACGAAAATATGGGAATCGCGCGTAATTCTTATTTTTGGCCGAAAAACGCAAAAAATGAGGAACGATCATGGCGGGGCGGTGACTATGGTTCCTTTGGTCGTATTTGATGGCCAAGAAAAATTTTAGGAGATCGGGGTTCGTGGGTCCCGGGACCACTTGGAAGGCGTGGGCTATAGCACACGAAAATATGGGAATCGGCCAAAATTCTAGTCTTTTGGCCGTAAAATGCAAACAATGAGGAACAATCATGGTGGGGCGGTGACTTTGGTTCCTTAGGTCGTATTTGATGGCCCGAAAACATTTTAGGCGATCGGGGTCTGGGGGTCCCGTGACCACTTGGAAGGCGTGGGTTATAGTACACGAAAATATGGGAATCGGGCGGAATTCTAGTTTTTTTACCGAAAAACACCAAAAATAAGGAACGATCATGGCGGTACTATGACTATGGTTTCTTAGGTCGTATTTGATGGCCCGGAAACATTTTAGGCGATCGGGGTCTGGGGGTCCCGTGACCACTTGGAAGGCGTGGGCTATAGCACACGAAAATATGTGAATCGGGCGGAATTCTAGTTTTTTTACCGAAAAACGCCAAAAATGAGGACGATCATGGCGGTACTGTGACTATGGTTCCTTAGGTCCTATTTGATAGCCCGGAAATATTTTAGGCGATCGGGGTCTGGGGGTCCCGTGACCACTTGGAAGGCCTTCCGAAAGTGCCACAACTCCTTCTATAACAACCCCTGAAAACTGGGCATTCGAAGCATCAATCTCATTCTATGCTCTATGCCATCTTCCTTATACTTTGACTATTAATTCATGTGCACAAACCTCCCTCACAAAGGAAAGCGGGAAAGTCATCTTTGCAAACAAAGGCCTTCTTCTTATACTATGGCATCTTGTCCAAAGCGAGCGGTCATGTAAACCCTTTGTCTATTCGGCTCTTTCCTTTAATAAGAACAATCTAAATGTGACACTTTCACGACGAAATACCGGGAATTTTTGATACGTCAGTCCCCCAAGAAATTAAGCCAATGATCGACTGTCCCTGCCCATTCTAACGGGGCATTCTATTCCTTCAAGTCCCACAGCTCTAAATGTGCCTATTCCTTCGACACCCTTCCATGGAAATAGGGGAAAATGGCTTATTCCGCATCAGCCTATGCCCGCTTATTCCGACTAAGTGATCCATTGGCGAAAAGAGGGCCTTCCTCCTTCTTACTTGAAGCTCTGTCAAAGAAGCATTCTATTCCGAAAAGGCTTAGGGCTAGGCTAAACCTCCCTCAAAGACATGAAGTCCCAGAGCTCTTATTCCAAGAACTGGTGATATTCCCTTAACTGCGGATTCAATAGCATCGGTTATGAACCCCAAAAACAACAGGAAAGAGAGCACCGTCTACTCAGACTGTCACACCGGCAACGAGAGCAGTAAGAGCAGATAGTGGAACAGAACTAGCAGCAAATAGGCATTCAGTTAGCTTGAAAACGGACTCGTAGTTAGAAATCAGATGCTTCCTCAACAACTATCTTTAGAACGTCCTATCTCTCTCTTCAACGCTTTAAAACGAGCTAGAAGGCTTCTCTTAAAGCAGAAAAATAGGAGTTATAGTAGTTTCAGCTATTCGATTCGAATGAGTGCCCTCACTTCCTTTCCTTACTATGATATGCCCAAAAAAAAGAAAAAGAAAGTGCAACATATCAAAGAGAGATGACACAAATTATCAGTGACCTCCTACATAACATATGCGAGCCTTACGTGGACGATTTGTAGTCCTTTCAAAAGAAAGAACCGACCACATCGAAAATTTACGCAAGGTCTTCGAAAGGTTAAGAAAATATCAATTGAAGATTAACCCGAAAAATGTGCATTCGGGATCGGGCGGAGGCCTTAAATTAGTAGGGAAATAGCATAGCTATTATTGACCTGACCCCTATTACATTACTTAAGCCTACTCTTTCTTCAAGATACGAAACGAGCAGCCGAAAACGGCTGTCCCTATTGTATTTTAGATGGAGTCATCTACAGGGCTAAGAATCTTACCTTTACTTAGAGAGGGGTAGCGGTACCATGCTCTTCCGTGCTCGTAGGTTGACTCACCTATGCATCCCGACTAAGGTCTCACAAACGTGCACTTCCCTTATGTATCCAACCGCTTCACTAATGTGAATAGGTTATACAGAAGGGTAGGTTGGTTATATACTCTTATGCGCCTTCCTTATTCAAACCTTTTGGTATGTATTGCCCCATAACTATAGATCAGATCCACCAGACAAGAAACTCAATTCCGCACTGCTGCTGAGTCATCGGACTTATCCACCAAGGGATTCGTGGAATTTCTTGTGGATTGTGTTGGGAGAAATCTACCAAAGCTAGGCAGATAGATAGACTCCTTTCCCGCTGCTAAGGGAGAGCAAGAAAGAAAATCAAATGATTGGTTTTTAACCAGCGCCCTCTTTTGGGTATGCAGGTAATAAGAGTCCTCTCACTACCAACCAACAGACATCATCTGGCTGGGTCTTACCGGTATCAACAACGAGGAAGAAACAACCAAATGGAAACAGCAACTAACTATGGCTCTTGGCCCAGACAACGTCCTAGGCGTAGGGGAGATCAAAGCAACAGGGAATGCCTAGACGACGTTTTTCTTCCTGGGCTGCAGTAAGTACATCGAGAGGTCGTTCTGACCCTTGTCCCCGAATATGGGGAATATGTTCTCATAAAATCTTGCGTAAATCTGACCTAGCTGGCGAGCGATCCCAGTTCGCGACAAAGAACAAGACAGCAAGCGAGCGTACTTTTGTTCACTTCTTCTGCACCAAGCACGGAAGTTTAAGGATAATTGTAGGTCGGTGGCTACCTAAGGAAACTCCGATTCGATCCGCCCCCCGGCTGGGAGGCATCTACCTCATCCCGATCACAAGGAGAGGTTCACTATGATGGGGGTACTTTTTTTCCCTTAAGGAAAAAATGAAATGCATAGGGGACCATCCTTTTGTTGCGGCATGCTCCTCAGATTTACGGATTCGCAGGGCCTTTTCCTTTTTGTTTGAATAACCCATTCTCATTATCTTTAATAAGTAAAGTAGGCAAACCTATAGGTCCTTAGTAGCGTTGACAAAGAAGAAGGAGCCGGTTAAAAGAAAGCGAATCTTTCCATTTTTCTTATAATTATATAATAATATAAAATAGAAAGAAGTTTCTTATTATTATATATAGGCCAGCTTGACAAGAAACCCTTCCTCTTGATCTGAGGTGCGAAGAGAAAGATTTCTTTTTTATGACTACCACTTATCGATCACGGCCCAGAAAAGTGACCGATCAGGGCAGGGCCCTATTGATAAATGAAAGAAAGGGTTTATGAGCCCTATCCCTGTAAGCCCACACCTGTGTAGAGTAGATCGTTCAACACTTGCTGCACAAACCCATTTTGAACCTATTGGTCCTAGTATCATAGGCGACCGAACGACCGCCCCCTAATTACTAGACCAACCTGCTATAATAATTCCATAAACACCTAGCGAAGATATGGCAAACAAATAAAGTAGCCCTATGTTCGGATCTGACAATACCATACCATAATCAAAAGGTACAACGGCCCGAGCGACCAGACTTAACATAAATGTAGCCATTGGAGCCATTCTAATAAGGGAGAAATTAGCACTACTTGGTGAAATAGGTTCTTTTAGAATCAATTTCAAACCATCTGCTAGAGGTTGTAACAATCCAAATGATCCCACTACATCAGGACCCTTTCGACGTTGCACAAAAGCCATTACTTTACGTTCAGCTAGCACTAAATAGGCTACTCCTAGTAGAAGTGGTAGAATTATTCCATGTATTTCAGCTGGAACAGCTATGTACATTTTTTTTTTCTATTCACTCATGATCTGGTCTGGTTGACCCAATCATGATATTGAAGGAGGGGACCTTTTCTCGAAAAAAATGAAATTCTTGCAACTACGAAAACCACAACACAAGCACCCATTTTCCATTCATTCTATCTAAGAAACAAAATTCAGCATAGACCACGAGCCCCCCATTTTTTCATTTCTTTATCTATATTTTGCCAGGTTAAAGAGTCCCCGCTCTCCATGTTCTTGAGAAAGTTTTTCAGCTTGCTGACTAGGCTTGGAAGCTAAATTCTGTCTTCGAGACCCCATAACATAAGAAAGTCGTGGAATGCATAAGCCCCTTTAGAGATAGGGGCGACTTTCTTGTGGTAGTAATTGCGAATGAGCAAGTAGGGGGCGGCAACTAAAGAGGTAGCGAGACTGACCGCAATTTTAGGAATAGGTTGACTTTCTTTCATTTTTGTTATGGAAAGTGAAAGTTGTTTCATTTAGTACGAGATCGCTTCACACCTCGCGGTGGTTACACCTCTCGCCTATTGAAGTTCTGTTCAAAAACCTCGTCTGAGAACTTGTATAGAGAAGGATTTCCCGCGGCGCAGCAGGTCTTCCATACTAACTTAGCTGCCCGGCGCTGCTATTGGCATAACAACCGGTACACCATAGGTTAGCCCAACCCAGTCTTCTCGTACTAGGGTTGGCTCCTCGCAGTTCTCCCTTTAACACCAACGGTAGATAGGAACCGAACTGTCTCACGACGTTCTAAACCCAACTCACGTACCACTTGAATCGGCGAACAACCAAACCCTTGGGACCTTCTTCAACCCCAGGATGCGATGAGTCGACATCGAGGTGCCAAACGACTCAGTCGATAAGAGCTCTTGGGAGTCATCAGCCTGTTATCCCCGGCGTACCTTTGATCCGTTGAGCGAGATCCCACACACAGGACTCCCAGATCATTATGGCCGACTTCGTCTCTGTTCGACCAGTCGGTCTCACAGTCAGGCAGGCTTATACCATTATGCTCATGAGCAGAATCTTAGCTTGAGCCTACCTTCGCACACCTCCGTTACTCTTTAGGGGGCCCTGGATGCGCTAGCGATTGGCATATAGGGGAATGGTTGCCCGGGTTTCTCGGCCTGATATCCTGCACCTTGCGTTCATGATATCTACATTTAACTGTGCCCTGGAGACACGGTCGAAGCACGCCCGTCCAGTGTGCTTCTTTCACGACATGCTATAATCTTGGGTGTCTTCCAGTGGTCTTCTAGCCTTAGAAGAAGTCGTGTCCGCCCCGGGCATCTGCAGCGTCCTCCTTTGATATTCTAATCTGGGAGAACTAAAAGACTGACCCATTCGGTGACTTTCGCGGTCGCCCTCACTAAACCAACTTGAATTTGAACTACGATTCATATCAAGTCTTACCGAAATAGGATTTCCTTTTCGTGCCATATGCGCTTAGACTTTACTTTTTCCCCTTTTTTATTCCCGGTCCAATATTTGTTCTCGAAGGTCTTCGTTTCTGTGTAGAAGCAAACTCTCCAAATTTATGACCAACCTTTCCTTCAGTAATCTTACAACGAACAGGAGTTTTTCCATTGTAAATTCGTACGGAGCAATCAACGAATTCCGACGAAATAGAAGATCTACGTGACCAAATTTTCCTGTTAAAAAGAGGATCTCTCTTCTTCTTCATTCTCAAGAGGAATGCATCAACAAAACTTCCCTTCCATATAGATCGTCGTGGCATGAACTAATTTCTTCGCTTCGATTCCTCCCCTAAAGGTAGCTCCTACTCTTCCTCCTTCTCCTTTAGAATAGGATCCTCCTTGGTCCTTTTTACATAACACTCTCGGCCGTAAAATGCACAGTTAATAGCTAATGATTTCTACTTTACTAAGCCAGTTCGGTAAGTTAAGGTCCATGCTTGAAACGAAAAAAAAAGAGGAAGGGGAAGGGGTCACCCAAAGCTGTGGAGATAAGGTGGAAGATAAAAAAGCTATATTTATAATAATAATAAAGAGAATCTATTATAATTCATATTAGAAAATGGGATTATCAACTATACTTGACTGGAAAAACCAGCCAATCTACTCTCCTTTTTTTCGTCTCCCCCCTGTAACTTGATAAATCATAAGAGAAGAAGAAATTATTGCATAGAAGGTCTTGCTTACTATCTCCTCCATCTAAGTTATGTAAGAGGAAAAGAGCGAAAAGCTTACTTTTAGGTAGTGGCCTAAGTGCTAAGAAGCTCCAATCATGCTACTCAGACTATATGCTTAACACATGCAAGTCGAAACTTGGTTTTCGGAGTTCGAAAGAGAAGGGGAAGAAGCGGGGTAGAGGAATTGGTCAACTCATCAAGCTCATGACCTGAAGATTGCAGGTTCGAATCTTGTCCCCGCCTAATCAGTGGAACATTGTTCACCGGGATAGAAGGCCGGTCCCAACCCGTCTAAAAAATGGGGCTAGTGTTCAATTTTGGTTGGTTCCACCTATTTGCAGGGTGATGACACCAGTAGCTGTTATGCACAGATGACCATTTCTTAGACTATTGAATTCCAACTTAGAGCTCCTCTCCTTACAGTCAAGTGGCTTTCACTCCTTCTACTCTAAACTACTGTGTGCCTATTTTCCGCTTTTCACAGT